>NW_026926296.1:45000-271148 GCF_032062105.1 Saccostrea cuccullata
AGGGATAATATGTTCAAATCTCGTCTACATTTTTGTAACATACAAGTGGGAATAATGTCATGTATACATGGGGGGATTAACATAGGGTATTTAATGTGTACGGATACAGTCAGGGGGTTCTCTTACTGTTTGCATGGGGTGTCAATGTGTCACCTGCTCCACAAAAACAATTAAGAAAGGAATGCTGAAAGCCTGAGCCAATGACCTGCCAAAATAAATTTTAAGATGAATAAGATGAATATCGCACATAGAGAAATAAATATTGAAAACTGCACAAAGGTGGACAACTCTTGATAATAAAATAATGTTTGGCCATCCAGGAAGCATGACTTAAGTTTCTACTTAAATATTGATAAGCCATTTGTAGAAAATTTGAATCTATGGCCGTATAGCATCTGTTAGATAGAGCTGATTGGCCTATTTTTTACATGCGAGACAGTCACAGCACTATTTCCCACATTCATTATTGATGAGCTCCAGTGAATAACACATGGACTAACTACCAGCTCTGAGCCACCTCACGTATTACTCACGTGCCTCCGCGACAAAATACCTTCCAAAAATCAATCTGTCAGATTTTACCCGATGTTACTAATGACTGTCATCATGTTTGTTGATGACAACACATGAAATTCACACAGATTTGTGGGGGTTTTGAACACATTTTATAAATGGGTACATATAGACTTGAACAACTGGTATCAGGCGCGGATCCAGGATTTGGAGTTAGGGGGGGCGCCAAAATTAGGCAAGGGGTCTGGGGGCCGCCTTGAGGCCCCCGGAAGCTCCTGGATTCTAGAGATTTTGAAGGGTTAAAATGAGGTCTACCAAAGCCCTGGTGGGGGTCCAGGGGGCGAAGCCCCCGGAAGCTCCTGGATTCTAGAGATTTTGAAGGGTGAAAATGAGGTCTACCAAGTAGACATATTTGATTTACGCTAACTTTGACAATTTTAGGGGGGGCGCGTGCCGGGTGCGCCCCCCCTTAAATCCGCCACTGGGTATAGAGAAAATACATGTTTGTTTTTATCAATTATCTGGAATGTGTTTGCATTGGTCTCAAAACAACCAAAGGATTAGTAAGATAAAATTTAAGAACAGGGTGGTAAAAATTGATTATAATTGATATGTAACACAAGAAGCACACATCACCCAGACTTTCTTGTAATAAAAGCTACCTACAGCATTTGATAATTATAATTTTTATGATTTCATAAAATAAATCATAAAATCTCCATACTGATTTTTCTATGGGTTTCTCAAAACAAATATCATGATGTATAAAACATGGACCTTTGTTGACAAGGGAGTCAAGAGAAAAAGAAGAAAAAAGAATGACAGTGACAAAACCCAATTGTTTAAATGATCTCCCTTTGGTATGTGGTGACCCTTCAGTTTTTATTTTACAGAACTATCTTTTTGTGGCTTTATTTACAAATAGGGAACATGTACCAAGTAAAAATTAGATTCTTTATCTTGGGTTCATGAAAATTTGGACATTGGGGAAGGGAAAAACAGAGGGGGGCTATGTAGGTACCAGTACAGCAGTAGTTAAAAAAATTTACACTTAATCTGCTACACTTTCACTTTCTACTATGCCCCCTGTGGCTGACCATAAAAGGTGTTACTGAAACACACTGAATGCTGACAACAACTGTCAAAGCCTTATGTACGCCTTTTCAAATAAGACTTGCATAACAATTTACTTTTCTCATTTCCATAGGAACAGGAAGTCTTGCATAATGTAATGGATTTCCACACCTATGGATAAACTTCCTCCAAAGGTTGAAAAATCAACACTTTAAATCATCAAATTATTATTCCAACCTAAACAAGTGTAAGAGATACATAATAAAACTTTATTTACAAGATAATGGATGTCAGGAAATTCCCTTCAAAGACAACCTGCGTCTTTGAATTCATTTCCTTGTTTTTCTCAATCACGGTAAATATAATCAGCACCTTAGGGTGTGTGTACAGAGCTAGTAACTAAACCCTAACAGGTTTATAAATATAATCAGTCATACAGATATAGTAATCATTCTGTGGAGAAAATTATAGAATTGCTGCCTCGGCAAAGTGGATGTTTGCAATTAAGATGGGAGGTCCCACATATCCTTCCCATAAAACTTTTTTAGTGAATATATTTATTTCAGTAATGTAATTCAAACTGTAGAAATATTAACACAATATATGATTGTTTAAACACACACTTAAAGGCAAACGAGCATTAAAACTAAAAATGAATTCCTTATCCCTGTAGTCCTGACAACAAGGTCATGACCCTGGAGAAATCAGCTGTTCACACTCTCCCTCCAACCACAGTTGAACCTCCCCCTGGAGAACTAGCTCTTTTGTCAAAGCTATGGCAGATGTTTCAGCTCTCACAGATTTGTTTGACCAGTAATAAATGATTTAGATTTGTGTATTGTGGTGTATTGGGTGCAATCTGGGGGTTTAAAAATAAGATAGAACCCTTATGAATTATGCCCCTCCCTTTATAGCTTCCAAAGTTTCATTTGGATCTTTGAGCATAACAAAATCTATCTGATGCCTATTTATGAATACTGGAAGCTGCAACTACACATCCTTTTATAAGCCCTTGGCAGAATTAGGCTTTAAAAGCCATATTGGGATTGATTTTGGATAAATTCTTTAGAATTACGCATAAATAAGACCATAAATGATGTTAACATAAGGTAAACCAGATTTCCTCAATTTTTACCATTGGGAAAGAAACGCCTTTCAATTAATTATTTCGCTACACCATGGCCTATTTTAGGGTATCTTAATTACCATGCTTAAAAATGACAACAAATGTCAAGTATTGTACCAAATACAGGCCGTTCCAGACAAATTTATGGATTCATCAAGGATTATTATTCTTTTTGTGATAAATAAGTTACGTGCAGCCTGATCAATTCCAAAACACAATTAACTCACTGATGCAATAAAGCATACATATTTAAAATAATTCTGCAATCCTTTTAAATTCCATTTTAAAAATTATTTTAAATTCTCTCGTAAAAATATCAAAGGGATTGACACGTACTGCACTAAACAAATGAAATAGAAGCAAGTGCTCTTCACCTATTTTAACTACTGTATCACAAAGCTATGATTAATTAATGATTATAACTAAGTAATAATTAGAGATACGCATTAGTCTCCAAGCCTAATCTTTGGTGACAAACTTTATTGACTTATGTCACTTCAAAGTATTACCCACTTTCAAAGAATGTTTGCAGTACCACTGGAATTTAGTGGGCCCATTATTTCATTGATGTATCTAGGGGATCAATGTGGTAGATGTATATAAATAGACGAATAATTTGTAAGGAACCAGCCAACCACAACCCAGAGCAACTCAATGATTCAACCCATTTTTTTCTGCATGAATCAGTGTTTCTGCCCTGGCCAGAGAAGAGTCACTTCATACGCAGAATAACTGACACAATTACTGGTTTTACATTTATTTCCCTATATTTGGGATGAGAAAACAGTACCTCTCTACAGTTATGACAATCGGGGAGGGAAACAAACCCTTGATTAGGAGAGGGTCAAGATATGGGGGATATACATCGTATGAATAAGATTTTTTGAAATCCATTTTAATATTCCTAGACATTGTGTCATCATTGTACCATTTATTTATTTATTACTAAGAATTTTAGCAAATTAAAGAAAGTGCTGATCAGGATAAAAAAAATTCTGAATCATACAAATAAAATTCTAGTAAACAAACCATAAAATTAGTGTATCAATCCTCTCAACCAGTCCTTCATAGAATCTTCAAGGATCTGTCATAAATTATCACATCCCAAGAAAAACACAATAAATTCCACATCTGAAATGAAAACAATCAAAATGAAAGGTAATTAATATTTGGTAAAAACTTTTTAACATATATCAATATATATGTATATAAACAGAGAATAAACTGCCTCAGTTTCAGAATTTCAAAAATTCATAAGGAGAAGATAACAGTAATAAGTCTCAAAAAATGTATAAACAATACAAATACATATATAGAGAAGGCATACAACAAGATCCCTGGGAATTCCAGATGTGGGATCAGGTGCCTATGAGGAGTAAGCATCCCCTGTAGAACACCTCATAGCCTAATAAAAACATTTCCTCTCCAATATTTTGTATGTAAATTGTTTCAATTTGTGTTAAGAAGTTGTACATGTATAAACTATTGCTGGAATTCAAATTTTAATAATGCTTTTTTTTAGGCAATTATAAAATGCAATTCTATATTTTTAAAAAAAAAATGAAAATTCTGCACCCATAAACTTTAGTTCCATATAAAATGAATACTATACAGTAACTATCATTTCTTTTGAAGTCCATTGTATTCAAAAATCAATACAATTATGCATATGTTTGACAATATACAACTATTCAGTAATCATACACGGTCATTGTCTACAGTATAACTGCCAGATTTTACCGTTTGCTTAATTTCATATTTAGCCAATTAGCTCAAAAAACAAGATTAATGCAATTATACATCTGCAAACAGTTTAAAGAACTGAAAATGAATATCTCTGTAGTCTGATGTTCGGAGAATATATAAATGCAAGAATGTCCTGAAACGTTGAGAAAAATGCACATCTAAAGAACCTGAGGTCTCCTTTTTTTTATTACACTTTATTTGATCATTACAGGGTGAACTTCATCGTCAAAATCTAAGCATCTGTTTTGATGTTATCAACATAGATTGAGAGGAAAATGAAATGAATAGGGTTTACAAATTACAACCTATTTTTCCTCATTCAAATCCCCAGATGTTTCTTGAAAACATCAGTCTTAGATAACTGGGAAAATGATTTTCTTCAGTAATTTGCTGACGACACGATACCATGTCTCATTTCATTTTTTAACAAGAATAAATTGCACGCGGCCTCCCTGAAAGGCTTGATATTAATTCTTTCAACTAATTTCTCGATAAAAAGCAAGCTTCCTGTTTTTATGGTTCGAGTTTGCTATTAGTTATGCATGAATGAGCGCATCTCCAGTAAATGTGACAGACTTTTTATAATAATACACATTTAGATGACTCTTCAATCAATAATTCATCGTTAATAGCAATGTTATTAACAAATAATTGATACCGCAAGAGAGACAACTCCTTACACCGTTTGATAACGTTACTAGACATATACCATATGTACTCGGACATTCTATAGTTCTACAGTAAAAGAAATAAACAAACCATTTCTACATAGATTTTCCCTTTATTCAAAATTTATTTAGATGTCAAATATTAAATGCATACTTGAAGATACTCATCCATCAAAATATACATTAATAATGTCACCAAAGTGTAACAGCTTTTGAAAGATGGAAAGCCACTGGAAATTTGTTTTTAAAAAATAACAAAAATTTATCATCGATAAATCTTATTTTGAAAATAAATATTTGATGTCCATGTGTTGCCTGCTGGAATATCCATGTAACAGACTGGTGTCATATCTTATCATCAAATAAAAGAAAACTTCTCTCATATCCTCTCATAATCCCCACCTGTTACCCAATTCCAATTACAAGTCCTTTTTCTACCTTTCTACCTGTCCCCCCAAAAATCTAACAGCTTGTACCCTATACACAATAAATTCAACTATCAAAATTCAAAAATAAAAATCTTAACAGGTAATGCCCAAATTTTTAGTGACCATCTGTCACGAGTTTATTTAGTTCCCAATACACGCACACTACACCCTGCCAGCAACAGTGTAACAATTGCCCTTTCATCAAACTGAAAAGATGGATTGAATTTCAATACATCACAAATATAGAAATTTTTATCAATAATATAACTTGAAAAATAGATTTTATTTTAATTTTCAATATAGATTTTGTCTCGCATCAAATACAGAGATAACTCAATTCAATTTAGTACGTCTCACTGACTTTTAAAATTCATGCGAGGCACTTTAAAAGTAAAATAAATCTGAAAAAAATATAAGGAGTTTAAACTAATCATTTTTTCCTCTCCCCTGTCCCTACAATGTTTATCTTTATATATTACTGTAGGTTCTTTCTCCCAAGCATTTATATATAAGCTAAAACAAGTTAGCTCTCTCAGCTGAATATTCTATCTTTATTCTCCTCTAGAGGATATTCTAAACTAAGACCAAGACATACTTAAGTCAAAAATGGTTTATCATTGTTACTGAAGGTCAACAATATTAAAGCTGTGTTTTGTTGATAATTGATAAATGGAAGGAAAACCCTGCCATGACTTTCTAATACCCAATTCACGATCCACAGGTGTGACAAAATATGTTACCGCCATCCGGTAGATAATGGCTAGGTAATAGCACAGGTGACATCAGCACCCACGTTTATAGTTCTTAAATGATAAAAAGACTAAACCCTCTGACTTTGCTCTCTTCATTATCTACTTTTAAATTTATCAGTTATCCATTTTCTTATTTTTGTTTCCAGTCAATGATGACCCAATCTTGAAAAACTGATATTAGATATTTCATAAAATTAAGTTAAAGCTTTTGATCCCTTTTTAACTATTTAAAAGTGAGACCAACTCAAAGCATCTCAGGTGAATGTCTGCAGTGTACAGTACTTAACATTTATGATCTTACGTGCCTCTTTGAAAAGAGATCAAATTTCAAAGTACACTGCATCAAAGTCATCAAGTTTCCTTACAGTGTAGGGTGGTGCACACAGTGCATGCTCAATCCAAAGTGCAACAACTTCTTTTTGTTACCAGACCTGAAACAAGTTCTATCCCTTTATGAACCCCCACATTAGTATAGAAACATAAACAGATGTCAAAGGTAAACAAACTGTGCTAAAAACTAGCCCCCACCAAATCACTATCAGACAGTTGGGAGACAGGCTTGTAATAAAACAGGCCACCACATCTTATCACCACTGCGACTATACTAAAATTTTCATTACCTAAATTTCTGTCACTATTTAACCAAGTTTCAATAAAATCCATTGAACTTTTCTTCAACTTGGAAAACCATGATCAGTAAGAAATGCAAAAATCAGCAGGTCTGCAGTTTAGCAAATGCTATTCGATATTGCTTTCAAAATGTTTTCCTAACAATTTGCTTTGAGAAAAACACAATATCTTCTACCTTAGCCTAAACAACAAATGTTTCCACTCATTTCACACCTATAACACAGACAGAACCTGTAGAGAATTATTTATAAGCTAAAAACGATCTTCCCAATCAAAAATTATGCACTCGATCACAGAGTTCTTTTTTATTCCATTTCTATCTTGAGGATTTCTTTTCTGGTGCATACTTTAAGTGCACCAAGGTAACAACCTATTCTGTGACCTTCTTTCTAAAGAGGTTGTGCAAGTTAACATGAAATGAGTGGAAATGCATGCAACTTTCAAGAGCAAGACTGGCCTCTTGAGATATCGTACATAATGGTAAAAGTACTCTTACGTAACTCAGATGGTTATTAGTACACCGTTCTTAAAGAAGCTTATCTATGATGCAAATTTTACACTATCCCTCTGAAAGGGAGGGTAGATACTGAATTTTTGATAACAATAATATTTTGATTCATCAAATGAAAAAGCCACTCAGAGCTTTCATATTACATTTATAAATGCTATGAAACAGATGATATTTTGTGGCAATCTCAGCACCTGCTATTCAAATCAGCTACAATGTGATTGGCCAATTCTAATTCTCTTCAATCAATTTTAAAATTTCCATATAGCTGTTCATTTTCTTATTCCTGAGTCAAAATTAAAAACAAAAATGCGGAATATATATATGGCACCAAAGCCACAGGAGCAAAAATTAATGCATTCTAACAGTATATCTATATGCATCCACATCAAAATAATTAGCTTGTTGAAAACTAATGTTATTTTCATACAAGACAGCTGGAAAAATATAATCAAGAGCCATGTTTCAAGGAATTAAGACTTAGTAAAAGTAAACAAGGAGGACATTTTATCTGCTGCCTGCTAATTTATGGACAGACAGTTGGGAATATTCTGCTCACCATCTGTCAATGGAAATGGCACTTCCTCTACTTCTGCACACGATCAGCTTAGAAAATTTTTCATGTCAACTCTGAAATCCTTCTAATTTGAATTCTAATCAATTGACCCCATCAGTTCAAGCACCAGAGCCTGTACTAAAGGGAAAAAAAAATCCATAATTTCTATTTTTATTCAATCTGGCTGTTTATTTTTTTTTCAAACATGATTAGAATTTATTCCAGTATTTGTCAGAATTTGACTTAAAATATAAAAATTTGAGAAATCAATAAAAAAAATTTTATGATAGATGTAACAGTAAACAACTAAGTTGAATGCCCATGGCTGAAACTGAAGCAGATGGCAGGTGAATCCGGTTAATGCAAGTGTTTTAATTACAAAATCTCAAGTGCTTTCAACTCTCCATGTTCTCAGAAATTATTTTCCTTGAGTTTTGCTTACACGTTCCCCCTAGTGTGCCTACTGAGCACATGTGTCCCAACATAGAACTGATGTCCTAGATCTTCCTAGTTTTTCAAGAGGTTGATAAGTGGGGGCCACAAAGACATCTGAAAGCCATCAGTACCACCCTTCTCCCCCCTTCTAGCTTCCTGTTTGTGTATTCTACCGGTACACCACAACATGCTGCTTTCAACATAATATTCATATCCACATACAAGATTATATCACTTCCTGTCATCTTTCACCCAATGCAATTCCCCCAAATTAAGACGGAAGTACAGAACTCTACTTAGGACTCTTGAATTGTGATACAGATATATTTTTTTTATATAACTGTCCTATTTAGAGACAGAGAACGGGAAATGACTCCTTTGCAATTTGTCCAACTTGTACCCTAGTTTCCATCCAATGACTCAGAGCTTCATTTTCAATAAACCTCTCGCACATAAAAGAATTCTTCTACGAGATTTAAATGATTCAAAGTGCTATTTCAATGTGAAAAAATAAATAAATTGAAGACATTTTATCGTTGAAATACTTGACATATTTGAAGAATGAAAAATTCTGCAGGTTAACTAAATGATCTCGCTAACTGTCACCTTTTTACACAGGTAAACCCTTATCTTGTGCATAGGTCGAAATACATTATCTTTTAAGAATGCTTTAAAGTTACAATGCATTTTGATTGCAAACACTCTGGGAAATTAATAGGTAGGTATTAGTCAACTATCTCCGATTACGATGAGGTATTGCAGCCCAAGGCTCTGTTACTCTCCGTTACACCATAAACTATTGTTATGCTACCGATTTTGTCCAAACTTGATAGATATGCTGATTAGGCAAATTCTCTTCTTCAGCTAACATAAATGAAACTTTTGATTTTTAAAGATTTAATCTTTTCTTTGAAAGAAGAATGGATACGCAAAGATCCGTTTTTCACCGACACGAGAAGGGGAAGCTAATCAGGTGTATTCAATGAAAAGTCGTTCTTTTTCCATTTTTTCCCTCTGTCTCGATTTAAAATACACATTCTCTTTCAGTCTACTAAGAAATGAAATCCTTTATTTATTGAGGTATCAAATTATAACTTGAAGGCTTTTAGACAATTAAATCTGTTATGTTGGGGTTTTTTTTGACAAAAAAATCTCAAAAACAATAGTACAAGCTGGTACAAAACATTACGCTCGACCATTATCTGGGGGAGAAAATGAAATCAGGGGAATGAATCAAGAGTTTGGGATTGGGGTCAATGAAAAATGTTTGGACTTTGTTGTTTGCTTGTTGTAAAGATTATCTGAAGACACACATCCTGTGTCATGATCTAACTGCTTAGGACTATTTACCTTCAAAATAAATCTCACTTTACCTACAGTTCAATTTCAATAGAAGAAGTTCCAAATTGGCTGAATTATAGACTCTCACAAAAGTATGTCTCATCCCCAAGTACTCACTCTGATAAATCAAGAATTCGGGATGACAACACTCTAACACTAAATGGGTAGATATCTGTACCTAAGTCTAACTGTAAACCCACCAGAAGAATTTTTGACCACTAAGTACACATTTCTTCCCCTAAGACTGTTTTAAGTTTGTTTGGGCATTTATTGATGATCTATTACAATTTTCATTGTAAATGTTGCAGAACTCCTCTAACAACAGAATTATTAAGGCCGTCTGTCCTAGTATGTACACCAAAGCCATTTTCATAAGTATCTAATCCCACAATTTTAACATTCTTCAGTTTTCAATTCATAAATGGATAGATATTGTATCAGAAAGACAAGACTGCAAAGATTCTTGAAGCAACCAAGTATATATACCCTGGGATATATATTCATGCATGGTAGACAGATCAGTAAAGAAAACAGCACACACACAAACAATTATTTCTCAGTATACGAGTCTGATGATACACTTGGTTAGCGCCTTTCAGAACTGTGACATGACTTAGTTTTAAAAGTGGTTAAACAATAATCCTCTTAATAGATTAATTTTCTTTAATCCTGCCTAACACTAAGATCATATCTCTTGTTTGTGCATGGGACCCTAAAGCATTTCATTCATGCTTACCACAGGATGTGACCATTATTTACGGTTGTGAGTTGGCTAAAATATTTAGGTAACCTGAGAGACCTATCAAATTCTGTAAATATCCTGGGTATATGTACAAGTAAATAAAAAAAAAGTTTATACGTCAGAGTGTTTGAATCTTTCCTGTTGACAAGAGTTTGGTATATTTTGTAAAGGTGCCGGGATTTTCCTGGTCTTCCACCAGCTTCCCGTGTTTCCTGCTTGTAACTGACACACACTTTAATTAATTTAAATACCCTACCACTTCCTGTGTATTGAATCTTCAAGAGCTGAATTCTATGAAATTGTTGTCCAAAATTCTCAAATACTTAGAAAAACATAGCTTGTTGGCATATATTCACTCTTAATTTGAAAACTCATGATGTAACCCAAAGATAACGATCATTTCCTTATAGCAACCACTTCATCAAAATGGGTTAAAATATTCCAGTTAAATCAAGCATCAACAACCAGACAAAAAGTACTAAGAATTTTTCTTGGCCACTTCTAGAATTTTTGTGTTCAATTTTCTTTTTAAATATTTGAATTGATCTGTTGTGACTATACAATACAAGGGGTGAACAAGCGGTGTCTATAGCATTTTCTGAGATCACATCCATTTTTAAAATTTATTTTCTAACAATATTAAAGGTCTTTCTTGGACACAAGCCTTGAAACCAACATTAATCTTTTATCAAATACACACAGACACACTCCTGGACAAAGTACAATTTTATACCTATAGTGTCCAAACCAATTCACGACCACAAAGCTCTGATCAAATCAGCATGATTACCCTGTAAATATAACCATATTACCTACATCAAAAGAGACCTACATTATAGCCCCTTCAAGCTGAAATAACTGACTATGAAAAATAACAGCCCAGAGGGCCGAATTCCCTTTGCTTGACTTTGACACAAAAACTGTCATTGTTATCTTTCTAAAGAGAAGTCCACAAGAGGGATAAGCAAAGAGAAGTGTTTGTGTACATATACTAGGTAATATTTCCGTATTGGGATAGTCCCATTTAGATAGCACCCAACTTCTAGCCAACGCAAGATTAACTGGGCGACATTGTCAATACTGAAATTAAAAGACATTGTACAATAAAGCAAAACACCTTATTCATTCAAGTAAAAAATATATTTTTTTAATACACATAAGTGACAAAAGGCTCATATTTAGAATTTCCCAGTTTTTAAACCTTCCCACATAATTAGACTGGTTTTTCAGATACAGTTCACAAAATGCCATATCATGCACTTGGAAAATCTTCCATTATACTACTAATCAGAAATCTTTGCCCTTCAACCACCACAATCAAGCTAAGCCAAAATTAATTAGAAAATCAAAGAACTGCTTTGGGTCATTTGTCGATACCCCCCTCAATTCCCCAGGCATTGGTCAATTGCAGCTACAAAGTCAATTTCACATATTCTCTACTTTCTGACCACACATCTTAATTCTGATAAAGCACTAATTCAACATCTTACAACAGCATTTACTTGATACACATTTCTGAACAGTAGGGGGTCCTGACGCCCCAGGAACCAAAACAAACATTCATGCAATTTGAAACTGAGGCTGCCCTTTGATCTTTAAATGAAGCATCAGAGTCACTTTGGTGTTTAGTAATTAAATGGAATATTCAATATACAATAACTCCTTGGTGACTAATCATTTTGTGTATATCTGAAACTTGGTATTGACCTAAATATTTATCAAGAAACCACAAAAATGTAACAATTCTTGATCTACATGGAAGAATTTGGTTTACAATTAGTCAGCTGCTGATAAAGTACAAAGGGGAGATTACCCCTATCTACACTGCTATATAGTATTACATCATATCTGATAGTGTCATAAATCTGCAGAAGTTACTTGTCTTGATCTTATGGACAGTAAGATGTTGATAAACATGCTCCTACAAACACAGATGAGAATCTACATGTACATACAAATTTCATTTTTACCCCTCACCAATATTCCAAAAATCTATTGGAAAAATTTTTCAAATCATTGACAAAAGTTCTGCTAATTGGGTTAATAATTTTGTTGAGTTCTGTCAAAAAGTTATTTTTATAACTTTACAGATTATCTACATTTATTATGCAATATATATCGGTCGATACATACACATATACCAAAATGTTTTCCGCCCTTTTATACATTAAGTTTTTTATACCATATATTGCAATATGCAGATGAAACTACAGGTATGTTAAAATTACACTCGGCAATCACAGCACATTGTGTAAAAATTTGTCATGAGCAGAATATTTAACAGAGATCAAAATAAACTATCCTTCAATTTGTTTCAAATAAATGGTTGATTTTTTTCACTAATTTTGTTAATGTATAAGCTTCGTAGCCCCCAGAGAGTTGACAGAAAATTACACAGACAGATGGGAGGCAGTCATTCAGTAACCAAATCACAGGGGCTCGCTGAAATCAGGTGGCATAATTGATGAGCTGATCAATAACTCTCACTCTCAAATAACTTAAGCAATAATAATGGATTATAAGCACAATTAACAGCCTTTTTTCTTATTTTCCAATAAACAGGCTTTTATACATATGCAATAAACAATACTTCTGAATGCATAATTAAAACTTTGAAGTGTCAAATGCATGTACCGGTATGATAAATTCCTAGTCTTAAAGTTATCACTTTTTAAAGATTTGTTGCTTTTTTAAATTAAAAATGCTCTCTCTCTCTCTCTCTGAGAAAAAAGTCTCTCTCCTCTCTCTCTCTTCTTTTAAATTAACTTGAATCAAATACATGAAGTTTAATGTCTCTTCATTTCTTGAACATCATCTGGTAATGCTTTTCATTTCCCCTATTTAATGGCCTCACATCATCAGTTAAATCTGCCAATTTAATTAAATACTATTTAGTCAAAAGCTGGCTCTGTAATACACAGGTGATAAAAATTATGTCCTTAACATCAATGACTCCCCTATTGTCCCATCCCAAATAATGAGCAAGGCTACCCTGATAATGGTCAATTCTCTATTTAGCCCCCATCTCCTTTTCCTCTCTCCCCCCAGCCATGTATTGTTACACTAATAACCAACCAATCAAATCTCTCTCCTCTCGCATTTGACACTGAATTCGTTTTTACTGTCAGCAGCTCTGTTACCGTGGCAACTGTCATGTACAAGAGAAGTATGGAGAAATGGCCTGCTGGGGTTAAACTCGGAGAGAGGAAATGTCAGATTTTCTGGTTCACAATTCCTCTCAGCCATGTGGTACTCTCAGCTTGAGAGTTCAATCCCAGAGGGCTCCCCTATAATATTTGGCTTTCATAATGTATGTGAGAAGACAAATGACAATGGGATAAAAACTTTTATTAAAATTAGCACCTAGTACTCACACTCAGGGGGATTACATAAGGTAACAGGCAGACAGCATCTTAAATTTGCCACAAAATAAATGTTTTATTTCTCCAAACAAACATTCTCTTGATAATCCTCCATCCCAAAAATTTGCAACCTGAAAAATCTGCTAGACAATGAAATCCTTATAATTATATTTTTTCATTATTTCTGAATATCACAGACAGTAGACATGCATAAAACATGATTAATTATGTAGTATATCTATATTAGACAGCTTACAATATGAAGAAATAGGTGATAATGTACCCCGTATGATGAACTTCTTTTCAAGGAAAGCACAATTACTTTTACACAATTTAGAGGCTTTTTATTCAGTGTACTAAAAAGTTCAAAAATCTAAGTATCATTGATTTTCGCTAACTTCTTTCTGAAAAGCACATGTGCAATTCAACCCCCAAATGACAGTCTATTATGAACACAACAAAGAAAATAAATTAGCTTGAGGCCATTGAAATAAAAATCCACCCTCATTTGCATACAGCTGCTGTTGGCAGCCTGCTGTGTTGCCACAGGCACCAGAGTTGGTTTCACAGGCGCAAGAAAGATAACTCAATAACCACATTTTAATGTTGACTAGCTAATTCCATGGTTTCAAATTTTCCTCTAAAAATTTGTGACCTTATTCCTTTTTTTTTTTTTTTAATTCTTCTGACACTAATCAATGATATCTGAATACATGTGGAGGATCTGAAAGCATTTTATATTTTATGCATCTTTTGGCAAATTACAGAAATGAAACAGCTAGAACAAAAACTCCAACTATATCTGATAAAATACAGAAAATGATCATTTTCCTTTCTTTGAAAAATAATCCAAATGTATTGCACGTTTCTGTTTCTGCTCTTCTCTCTCTATTTATTTTTTTACCATTTGGTAAACATGGTAAAACAGAAAATATTATGATGGGCTAAGGGAGATAATTCAATTTCAGACACTGTCTCCTGTGCATAATATTTTTTTGTCTAAAGAAATTAACGATTTAATGACAACCACAAAAATGACCTTTAATGGCTTTATACTAAATATACATGTTTGCATATTCTTATATATAACATTTTAACATTTTTGAGGAGGTTTCCCCATTATATCACACATATAATATTTTTATCCAAATGCCCTGAAAAACTCCTCAATCACGCTGGATACAGTTATATTTCACCGGAAACAGTTATATTGCCCTCCCCGAACACAGTTTTATTCCCTCATATGCAATCATTTGGCATATTAATTACGTCGGGTTCGAGGCAGTTGCTAAGTAAACGTAAACAGTTCCGCGAAAATTAAAATGTCCGGACAACTTTTGCGATTTGTTCATTTGAATTCAGAGGAATTAGATAATTTAATTGAGGAGAAAATTTTCTTAAATACAACAAAGGATATCAACACATGTATCAGCATACTGAAAACATTTTGCCATGAAACAGGACGGGATATTTCGGAATTATACTGATTTTTTTTTTTAGGAACCACAGAGCCAGAAAAGGTGAAATTTTATCTGAAAACTTTCTGGAGTTGTTTGGATTCTAGATTGATCAAATCATTGGCCCAAGGGGTAGGGTGAGCCCAGAATAGGATAAAATTACATTGATCAATATACATATTAGGAAAAATCTTTCAAAATCTTGATATCAAGAACCAATAGGTTAGAAAACCTGAAGAATATGAAAACTTCCTGGGGAAAGTGTAGATTCTAAATGTTCAAACCATGACCCGGGGCTAGGGTGGGGCCACAATAAATATTCCAATGGGGAATTCTGGTTAAGAACAGCAAGGTCAAAGTTACTCAAGCGAGTGTTGCTGCCCATGATTTTTCCTCTACATATTTATGTAAAACTTTTATTTTCTTATTGTGGTCCCATCCTACCCTCAGTTCTATGATTTGAACAATTTTAATCAATATGTTCCACTTAAGTTTTAGCTTTTCAGACCCAGTGGTTCTTGAGATTTTAAAGATTTCCTATATATTTCAATGTTTAATAAAAATCTGATTCCCTATTATTGCCCCACATCATTTGAATATTTAGACTCAACACCACCTTGGAAAGCTTCTTATAAGTTTTAATTTTTTCTGCCAAGTGGTTCTTGAGAAGAATAATTTTTCCCACCCTTCTTTAGGGTATAGTATTGAATTGTGGACAGGCCAGAAAAGCAACAGAAGTACACCAAGAATGATTCACTTATTAGAATAACGTCTGAGAGAGTTTTTGCCTCTGACGTAATAATCTCTCTCGGGTGTTATCATAATGTTATCATAATATGTAAAATATTCTCTATGCACTTCCATTGCTTTTACCTAAGGATATTTCAACGCTTTGACCAGAATGCTTTTTAAGGAGAAATTGTGGGATTCTTAAGAGATGCAGAGACATTCCAATAGCATGGACTAAGACAGAAACATATGTATAGAGAAAGCGTGAATTTACATTTTAGGTTAAAATAAATGCATGTTTTTAAACCCAGAAAGACCAGTGGGGGTACAACATAAACAAAGCGGAGTGGCATACCTTTCTCTCTTACCGTATAGTGGGTTATTTTAGCGGGGTGCTAATTTTAGCTTATTTTGTTGTTTTGATGGTAGGACGCTAAAATTTTAATCACTAAAATAGTCAGTACCTTTCTTAGTGTTCATCTGCAAGGAGCTGAAACTCTGTATCCGCTAAAATAAATTAAGCTAAAATTATTGGCATACCTTTGAGCAAGCAAAACGCCAAATTTTACACCCAACAAGAAAACCCACTATACGGTATAATGTATAGTGGGGTATTTTTTTTTGTGTGGAGCGATTATTTGGGGCTTTCATGGTTTTTTCCTATGGTACACTTGATGAATAAGTGTAATGAATATAATTAGTGAAAAAAAAATGTCAACAAGCCCCGAGGAGGGGGGTTCCTGTCCACAAGTACCTGTGCTTTTGTCCTGCTTCTTGTACATGTACATGCAGCTATTAAATGATTAGGAGTAATTCAAGAAAAAAATGCAGCCTTTAAAGACTGGTCCCAATTTTTGATTGTAATTGGGCTTATCAGTTGAAGAGGAGGATTATGTTTAATTATCAATATGTTCATTAATGAATGATTACAGTAACTGAAGGTCATAACATTTTTTTTTCATTTTATTGCAGCTACATACATGTACATACATCAACAATTTTAAAATTTAAATGAGTAATAGTTCTGTTTACGAGCATTTCTATTCAAATCACACTAAGTAACATTAATTAACACTACTTACAAGTTTATCTTTTAAAAAAGAAAGGGTGAGCTAGCGCCGTAGCAATTTTTAAACACAGAAAGGAGGATCCGTGATCAAGTGATTTATTTTGCTGAATTCTTTAATTTTCATCGAGGCTAGAGAGTGATAAAGTTGTAATTGTTTTTTTAAGTTTATTTTATAGACACATAGGTAAAGAAACGAGGGGGTGGGGGTTTGTGTTGACCTATTGGAGTTTTGGCGCAACAGAACATTTATGACCTTTATTGGAGAGGGGGGAGACTCTATATAATATGGAGATAATGCCGATTGAGGCATTGTATGGGCTGGTTTAAGAATTATAGAATTTCTTGGCAATGTAGCAAAGAAAATACAGGGGAGTTAAAGGGAATATAGAAAATAACTCAAAGTGTATGTTGTATAAAGAAATCCAGAGAGCTGTGAAGTAGCTTGGTCCTTTGGGTCATCTCTGTCAAGAAATGTTAGGTTAAAAGCCATACACATCAGAATTTTTTTTTATAAATAATGGATTTATTCGTTATTTTTAGTGTAAATTCTTGTTTTTGGAATTTGTAAGATTGGCTGAATTGACCAATCAGAAATAAGAATCTATCTTTGGTTGTGCTTAGACGTAAAAAAAAAAAAACCTCCCTTGTCTTTGTTTAGAACAATCAGATAATGACTCGGGCTTTTCGGTCAGAAAAAAACCAGAAAATTTGAAATATTACAAATATGCAGTTATCATTAAAGTGTAAGCTACACAATAAATAAACATAGTTATGTACATGATACAAAGAAATTGTTATCGTATGGTCTATCTATAGTAGTTTTCACAGATTTCCCAGAATGCACGACCATGAAGCCGAGCACGCATATTCTAGGAATTTGGACTAACGTAGTTGCTAGTGCTCAAGAGCGCTAGCAATGAAGGTGCCAAAATGGTTTGTGAAGTCACAAGTTATCACGTTGCCAGAGTTGACAGGGCAGATCTGACATCAGATCAACTGAGATGTGCAGTGTTCAGTTTGATCTGACGATTCTCATCTCTCCAGGAGGCATGGTGCAGCTCTTTGGATAATGTTACTGTTACAATAATCAACTTACTCTTGTATAAATGAGCTATCAAGAAGTCTGTGAGCCAGTGCTCACTTAAGTAATACCCCCATTCTGATGAAAATATACACTATCGTGTTAATATACACAGGTTCAGTTACGGACAGATGCACAGATAAATAGGAAGTTGACATCAGATTCATATTAAAAAAATCCAACCATGATATGCCTCAACAAAGTATGTGCTAAAATTTCATGCATCTGTAATGAGTAGTTGCTGAGAAAACTACGACAAAAATTATTGTTATGTATGGTATGAACAGACGCAGGGATGAACAGGAAGTTGACATCAGAGTGAACAAAAATGAATCCCATCATATGGCATGCCCAAACATATAATGTACTAAAATTTCAAGCATCTGCAATAAGTAGTAGCTGAGAAAACTGTGACAAAAATTTGTTATGTATGAACAAAAAGAATCATATGCACTATAATTCTGAAGCAAGTGTGATAGTGTACATCCCTAAATGTATCATTCCAGCAAGTTTGGTCCAGGTAAGATTTTTAGTTACACAGTACTTGGGAATAGACTTGCTCATAAAACTTTAACCTATTCATCTGGAAAATGTAGGCCAGATCCAGCATCTGAAGCAAGTCTGATAGTGTCCATCCCAAGATGCATCATCCATGCAAGTTCGATCTTGGTAAGGCTTATATTTAGCTGGGACTGGACCCTCCAAAACTCTAATGCCGACTCCAATGCAGGTATAGCATAGGCTTTATTGACTTCTTGAGATGGGTTAAAAAAAAAAACTTTGGGACCAATTATATAACTTTTATCTAAAAAGCAAAATAATTTTAATGGAACTTTTTGCTGAATGCTTTTTTTTTTTAATCAAAGGAGTTGGTTGTTTTCTTTCCTATCACCTTACAAATATACAACTTGCTGGTTAAAAATCATGTACAACAATGAACCATGAGAAATCTGGTATTTAAGACTAACTTTCCTGCCCCCCCCCACCCTTTGTTGTTTTTTTCATTCTTTCTTTTGTTTGTTATATATAATATCTCTTTGTGATCTATTTTAATTAAATATGTCATAAATATAGGATCTCCCATGATATGTAGTTGGATAAGATTTTTAGCCAAGTTGTTTTTTACCTCCTCACCTTGATGAAGGGGAAAAACACACAACCAGCTATCTAAAAGTCATATATGCAACCACAAACCATGGGAAATTCTTTTTATTGTGTATTACGCTTATACATGTACATCACTATATAATGTTTTCCAACACATGTATTTTTATTATATGAATCCTATTTATTTAAGTTTAACGTATATAAAAAAAATTACATATTAAACTGGTCATTGTAGGACATTTCATAATTTAATAATTTAATTCACAGGTCTAATGAGGTATTATTCCAGACAATTAATGTTTCTAGTATCAAATATACACACATATATTTAAGTAATTTCTTATGTTTCATTTACTTACACACATTCATGAGACATTTGCCTTTCCTCTTAATGCCAAAAGTAATAATATCAACAAATGAAATACAGAAATCTTTTACATTTGTCATTCAAATAGGGAAAATTATAATTTTTATGCTTGCACAAATAACGATTTTCGCCTCACAAGTGTTTAAAAAAGTCACACTGATCAACGTTTAAAAAAGTTGAGCGACTAAGTGGGATTTTGTCTGAATTACAATCATACACATCTACTTTACACACTGTATTTATATCCTTTTCAACTTCTTGCATGTTAAAGACAAAGAACAGAGGAAATTCTGGTGTCACATGTACCGCTTAGAATAATGATATTTACCGGGTTTCTGGGGTTCTTTTTGATATTGTAGTAAACATTTCTTACCATTCGACCAGCAGAGGGCATTTTTGCTTGTATATTGTGCGTGTTCAACTAAATTTTAACGAAATTGTGCACAGCCTCCCGCCAGTCCTTTGTTGTCGAGCTGTCAAATTTTCTTCACATTTGATTGGCTGCAGGAAAGTGAAATCCCGATCCCGATTAAAAGAAAGGTACAGGGTTTATCAAAATAAAATCCTGAATATGTCTATACACATAAGTTATAAAAGTGCCTATTTTAGCATAAAGTCATAAGCATTGAACATGCAGTGAATATATCTACAAAGAAATTTATATATACTTTATAGAATTTAAATTATACTGTGCTCTTGCGTGTAGTTGGGTTGCCTTGTAAATGTTTGTCGTCTCTTCTTAAATCCGGTGTTTTTGCGTGGATTATCAACATGTATGCATGGTATGTACTGTAATAAAAAGACAAACTATTTGTCTCGGCACAACAAACTAAATAGGGAAATATTCAAGATAAACGATTCGGGGATAATTTACCTCCACACTTAGTCCTCTTATTTTCCTTTTAAGGGGGGATGTTGGATGTCTGCTATCAACTTTTCTTGTTCAATTAATAGTACAGCTATGTTATTTTGAAAGAATAAAAGGAAAATCCTACTTTATGAGGAGGGGGGGGATCAACTTCTTTCAGAAATTCAAAATACCACATTTCATCCCTAACCACTACATTACCCTTATTTGACTATATTGCGACAAAAAGTGTGCACTTTCAGCCGCTCTTTCAATTTTCAAAAGTAAAAATAAACACTTCTCAAAAGCATTTTATTGAGCATTCTCTTTTCGGTCAATCTTTAAACTAACGCAGACTGCAGACTACTGGCAGGTAAGTTGATGTTACAAGGATTTTAACATCATTTTTGTTATAATGATTTTGTTCACTAGTATAAATTATCATCGAGTCAAATTAAATTTTTGATTACGGAATGTTCCGTCTACCTGATCTATACATAGGAGTTACGGCGAATGTGACTGGTCGACAGGGGATGCTTACATCTCCTAGGCACCTGATCCCATCCTCAATAACAAGACAGGTTTCTTTTCATGACATGTTCACAGATTCCAGTATGTATAACCGAATATTTGTAGATTTGTAGCTCTACTGGTCAGAGATCAGAAGAGCATATGCACTAGTAAGGTGTCCGTAATCTGCCAATCTGTCTGTCTAGCTGTCCGTCTGTTTGTAAACAATTTTTCAAATTGTTACTCTTCCTACAGTTTTGGTCTGATTTCAATATAACTTGGCACACAAGTAGATTGCACTAAGTTATATAATTACGAGATTTTTGTTGTTGTGTTGTTGTTGTTTTATTAATGGTGTTGGCAAGGTTACTAAAACTGTATATAAATTGTTGCGAAATTCTTTCAAAACGTTACTCATCCAAAAGTTTTGGTCTGATTCAATACAACTTGGCAAACAAGAAGATACATACATGTAATAAAGCACATCGATTTTTAGATTTTGTTGAAAGTTGTTGCCATTTTCACTAAAAACAGAGTTTTTTTTCCCTTCAAAACACTAGTCCTCCTACAATTTTGGTCCAAATTCGATATAACTTGGCACACAATTTTAAAAGAAGCATGTTATGATGACAGTTTTATATCCTGTTTAAAGGTCGCCTGGATAAATGTCTATTTACGTTCAAAACAGAATCAGCTGTATGTGATTTCTATTTTGGCAACACACCCATTGGTTCCTGAGACCCATATCGAATCGCTGTCCATACTGACAGACAATGCACTTTTAAATTTATCCGATGCTGAAAACGTTTCTAAATGAAGCCCATTCTTATCGAGAATCGTGACGTCAGAACAATGGCGACTGATGACGATGATATTGGAGTATTGGTCACAGCAGACGTCCCAAGGAGACTGAGTGGAGAACTCAAATTTGAGAACTCCACTGGACGACAGAACATACAGTCGGCTGTTCTGGTCGGGCACTCTGTCAATGACACAGATATCGGCGTTTGTGTTCTCAGCTACTTTTCTTGGCATGTTGAAAAGTCTGGCTCCAATGCTTTGGATAATACGACCGCTTATAGAAAGTCTGAATACCCTACAGTGACCGGTCTTAGTATGGCCGTTCGTTGTGCTGTCCTCTAGACAAGCAAGATATTGGCCTTCACGGGTCATGCAAATTGACAGAGGCTTCAGAGGGTCAGTATTGATGACCTTTGACAGTCTTCCGTCTCCAGAGAGCTTCAGAATCACCTTGCCGACGAAATCCACGCACAAGAGACATCCATCTTGTGATTTTGCAAAACCATAGGACACAACTACACCGAAATCTTTCACACTTAGAAGATTTCCATTATGATCCAGAGCAAAATTGTCCGTTGAACCTCGAGGATGAAGCCATATTCTATTCCCCAAAGAACAAATGGAGCTTATATCGTCTTGTATTTTGGTGTATGAAAATGCCTTCTTTTCGCCAATAACAATATTTGGAATATACTCGGTATTGGTCTGCCCTTTTCGTCGGACGAGATTAATTTGTCCAAACATGTTCTCTAATGTGTTGGAGTCGATTTTCCCTGTTTGGAAGGAAGACTCGCTTTTGAATGTTTCAATGTCCAATTCGTGTACCTGTTTGATGTACTTCTCCAGCTTACAGTTCGCTGTGATCACCTCGGAATCAGTTCCTCTCTGTAAGATTTTCTCGCACTCTTTTGTCAAACCAGACAAATCCCTAAAGTCTTCACGAAGCTCCCTCTCCGCCTCTATATACGACTGGAAACTCTGTTCTAGCGCCTCCTTAAGCTTCGTCTCCATCTTCCTTACGTTCGTCAAGATAGCAGTGCTTTGCTTTTCGATATTTCGCAGTGTCTCGGTCTTCTTCCTTTGATTTTCTTTAGCGATATGTTCAACATCCTGTAGGGTGTGGTTCATCTTAGGAAGGGTTTTCTCGTGAGCCAGTTTTGTGTTCTTTGAGAGCGAGGCGCGTTTCTCGTCTGCTATGTCCCTGACTTTGCACCAGTCATGCGATTTGTGCTTTTTGAGGACACAGTCAGTACATACTAATTTATCACAAGTTCGACAGTACAAATTCAGTATTTCCAGGTCGTGATCAGAACACATTCCTGAGAAAGTATCAACAGAGGATTTCGTGGATCTTCCGGTAATTGGCTTCGAACTTGATGTATTCACGCGTTTTCGGGACATATTTTTCGATATTGAACTATGTTTCAAATATTCAAAAACACCGTCTTCTGTTGTATGCCCTTGCTTCCATTCTTACCAAAGATTTTTTTTCGCTTTTATGAAGATACTTTAAACAATAGATAGTTTAAATATCGCTCCAATGACTTTGAAGTGACTTTATTATGTACACTAATCAACGAAGAGATTAAAATTTCAATAGAAGACATTTAATTACGAGTAAAAAGTTCTCTCTCTCTCTCTCTCGTAAAAACTATTTGTATGTATAGAAGACATTATTTATATCAATTTCAAATAAATCATCGACCCTTGTTTCTTTTTATGCGCCCGGATCGATAGATCCAGGGCTTGTATTGTTTTTGTCCTGTCTGTCTTTCTGTCTGTCGGTTGTCTGCAAACTTTAACCTTCGCCATAACTTTTGAACCATGAGAGATAGGGACTTCATATATGTTATGCATACTCCACTAATGAAGTTCTTTCAAATGACACCAAGGCCAATGACCTTGACAGTGACCTATATGCTAAAAATAGGTTTTTTTCTGCAAACTTTAACCTTCGCCGTAACTTTTGAATAATGAAAGGTAGAGACTTCATATTTAGTATGGATATTCCAATAATAAAACTCTTTCCAATGATACCAATGTCAATGACCTTGTGACCTTAACTGTGACCTATAAGTTAAAAATAGCTTTTTGTGTGCAAACTTAAACCTTCGCCGTAACTTTTGAACCATGAAAGATAGAGACCTCATATTTGGTATGTTTACTTCACTCATTAAACTCTTTTGAATGACTTCAAGGTCATTGATCTTGTGGCCTTGAGTATGACTTATGTGCTAAAAATAGCTTTTTTGAACCTTAACCATAACTCTTGAACCATGAGAGATAGGGACTTCATATTTGGTATGCTTACTCCACTAATCAAGTTCTTTCAAATGATACCAAGGTTAATGACCTTGTGACCTTGATATTGATCTTTACGCTAAAAATAGCTTTTTTCGAACTTTGTGCCGCCGGGCGCATAGTGTTTCACAAACACATCTTGTTTATTCTCTTTTTTTTGGGCAATATATACTAGTGTATTGGGAGTCAATATAAATCTTACTCTATGTTATCTCTCCTATTTATCAACCTGGACAAACCAAACAAATGCAAACAGTGAATGGATCTTAATGGGAAAGCGTTCGGAACGATTCACCAGCCCACCGAATTCATTCCTTGACAAGTACAATACTGGATGCATCTTCCAAACATTTTTTTAAAAATAAGTTAAATTGTAGGACATAGAAGTCTGCTCCAAGACCTTTAACTATCGGGATGCCGACGTCGTGTGTATAACATAAGCCCAAAAAACTTAATAATAATAATAATAATAATAATACTTTATTTAAAGAAGGTAGCCCGATTAGTGCACGCACTATTCTTCCCCGGGGCCTTCTGTAGACAAAAATCAATATACATACATATACAAATATACACAATCAAATAAATAATCATATTCGTTGAAATGAGCTAATGAGACAAGCTATTGACAAACAGGTTGTAGAAACATGGTTATCTATGGTCTCTTTTACTGCCAACATTCCACAAAATATATGGTCGACTCACTGACTTTGTCACTATTTACATTTTATCAGTAAGTCGAATGTTGGCTGTCATTTTTTTTCACTGAAATTTATAAGTCAATATTGTCAGCATATTTTTCTATTTGCTCAGTCATGACAATGAGTACATGGCAAGAGGAAGCTGTCGACAGGGGATGCCTACTCCTCCAATGTATCTGATCCTTTCTCTGGTGTTTTTAAAGGCTCTTGTTAGCTTTGCTCTCAGTTTATGTTAACTTTTCAATGGACTTTTGAGCTTGATTATATATCCACACATGTATTTCATTCAGTTTTCCCTTTAGAGAAGTGGACAGGTGGATGTAGGCGAAAGCTTGTCAACTTCTTTAAAGAGAAGACGATCATTATATCTATATTGCCCTTATTAAATTGGGACCCAAATATTTAGCTTTACAACTAATATAATACTGATTAACGGCAATTTGAACAAAATAAATGAAGATTTTTTTCTTTAAAGGAAGGGACGAGATTATGTCCATGTCTATTAATAACATTTTCTCCAGTTTCGTATTTTACTTTTGAACTCCTCTGTATTATAAGCATTTTAGATCGGGATCGACAATCTTATTTCCAACCGGAAACACGTACCCCAGCGATAAGGAAAAAAATAATTTTCAGAGACTGTTGTTGGTTTGAATTCAAGGTATAACTATGCCTTTTGAGAACTTATTTTATACAGATATACCATTATTTTATTGTCTTGAATAACAACCTCAAGAAATGTTTGTAACCCAAACCGCGGGAGGGGTAGGAGAGACCGGTGTGCCACGTTTAGCAGTTTTGCAGGGGCCTATTGCATACTAAGATTGATTTTACGTGTTAAGTTATTACTGCATAAACAAATAATGAGCTTTAAAGACATAAATAATATGTTACATATGTCTCTGGACTCTGGTATTATCAAGCACCAGCATTTGTTTCTGCAATAAATTGTTACTTCACGGGTTCAGTTCCTTAGAACTATAGCTTGAATTTGCTTTATCAATCTATACAAGATAGCTTGATTAAGCTATTTTAGTGTAAGAAATAGAACTTCTAAGTTCTTAGATTGCATTTGTATTGTATTTTACGCACTTTAAGTATGCTGCGACAAATTTCCGAGGAAAACTTGCGCTGTCGAACTGTACTGTAGCTCTCTGCTTGAGAAAATTCAGCCAGATAAATCAGAGATCTACATATCCAAGCATTGTAAAACCTACCTTCCATTTCTGCTGCTGTATTTTGTTTGGTGAGGCATTCATGTGAAAAATTTCTAAGCTTATTACCAATCAATAAAGCCTTTCATGTTAACCAGAATAGGTGTTCATATTATAGTCTGCGTATGTACAATTTCTGAAACGAAGTAAATTATTGACATACAAATTGATGAAACAAGAATATCAGCGGTGTTTAAAGTCATCATTTCATAAGTTCTATGGTCGATACAAATTACAATGACCTTGTCAGCACGTACATTTTATCATTGAGTCAATTGCTGACTAACGTTTTTAATAGTTATTGTTAGTCATTATTTACACACTGAACTGAAGACTGATTTTTCCGTTATTTCCTGATTATGACACGAAACAAAAGGTGAATGTGACTGGTCGACAGGGGATGCTCACTCCTCCATGGCACCCAATCCCATCTCTGATGTTTTGGAAGTCCTTGATGGCTCTGTTCCTATTTTGTGTACCCTGATAGTTTTATTTACTTTTGAGCTTGAATACTGTTTGTTATCTCCATATATTTCATCCAAAATGCAACTGTTTCTCATAAATCAAATGGCAATTAGCTCCAAAGCTTTTAGAACTTTGATAGCAATTTCTCTGAAGGAGAAAGTGATCATGGTTATTAGTTAGTCTGAAATTTTGAATGATAAGACAGATTACAATAATTTAAATTAGTATCCTTATCCTATGGAACATAGTCAATGTCTTTGCATGTAGAGAAACATGATAGTTTGTGTTAAACCCAATTTTAAGCAGTATTAAAGGCAATTTTTTAACACAGAGTATTTTGTCTTGCAGAATTAACAAGATGATCTCGGATGTTCAACTAGCCATTTTTGCAAATGCTCTTGGAGTGACATTATTTTTGCTGGTTGTCCTCTACCATTATGTGTCAGTCAACAATGTAAAGAAGCATGATTGATAGTAAGTTCTAGGTCTCTATCATTTATCAACAGCAATACTGTGACCTATTACCGGGTACTTTGAAGTATTTTCTTATTTAATGAATCTTTTATTTTCTTTTTTTTTTCCAGATGCAATCAACTTTAACATACAGTTGTATCTGATCGTTGTGTGAATGGGATGGTGTTTGTATAAATGTGATCATTTGTTAGTCATTAAATCCATATTCTTATATGTGTTTATTTATATTTTAATAAAATAAGAGACTCAAATACTTCACTAGATTTTGCATGACTAGTATTTACATCTGATGAATGGAAGGAATAGATCTATACTTTGCCACTGAAAGTGGCATCCTCATGGTCTGGTGACACTGATCAAGTAATGAGATGTACAATACATGTGCCAGTATTTTCAAAGGAAAGGAAGGTGGGGGATTTGCTGTCACATGAATCTACATTGAGAATGCTTCCATATATTTAGACTTGAGAAAATTTGAATCTGCACTACCTGAGATGGCTTCTAAAAAAAACAACATACATGTATCATGGATTTCTTGTTCCCCTTTTTTTTAATGCCCCTCCATGAATATGGCCAGGGCACATAGAGTTTGTCTTGCATAACCTCCCACCCTTGTACATTCATGGGGCTTTGCATTAAGGTCAATTGAAAGAAACCTTTCAAGTTATATTTATCAAACTTATATGCTGATATATATTGAGAGCTATTTACTGCATCATCACTTTTAGATCTTTGCCATATTGCCCACCCACTGTGGCCCCACCAAATTCTCACCTTGGAAGAGATGTAGCTGAATCCTTATACCTAAGGATACTCTTTGCCAAGTTTGATTGAAATTGGCCCAGTAGTTCTGTACAGAAAAAATAAATCTTCAAATGTCAGACTATGGCAAATTTTGATCAGAAAGGCTCACAAATGAAGGGTAACAGCAAGGTTACCAGAGAGTTTTCCACATAGAACTGACATATAAAATGTAGGTCAGATGCATCACTTAAAAAATGCAACTAAAACTGAATGATTCCAGTGATATTGGTACATCAGACGAAGTATCAATTGTATCTTTAAATACCAGGCATAAATGCTACATGAAAGTCGGTTGAGCATAAGTTGTAAAACAGATGTAGTATCTAAAGCAGTGAAGCACTCTGATCCATCAGTGTCAAAGTTTGATTTGAAGCTTTAACCCTAAGTAGTCCATCAATTTTATTTCCTAAAATATTTACAATTTCTGAAAAAGATCTATATAAATAGCATTCAAAGTTTCAGAATGCTTATAAGGTATTAGAAAGAGTTTGATTTCAAAATTTATTTCCAACAGATAACAAAGCACTTTCTTGATTTACACATCAGAGGTCTAGATTTGAACATTAGCCTCTCTGCACCATTTATATGGAGATTCCCTTCACTATTCAGCATTAATCAGTAATGTACAGAACACTCAAGGCTGAGTTGTATTTGTTGAACAGACCAGGCTGGAAATGACAGCACAACATTTTTTAAAAATGTTTGAAAATATAAACATTCAGTATTCCTAGGCAGTAGAACTGATATGATCATGCTATGGAAACATTGGCTGCTGCAAAGTATTTTTGTAGGAACGTTTGGGCTCCTTCCTCTAGACCAGCTCTAATTAGTGGTGCAATCTGAAACAGTCAAAAGCATCAAATTACAGTCGCAACTAGAGTTGTCAAATCAATCAAACTTAAGTACCAAACCAGTTACTAGCTTGCCTTATCAGACTAAGTACTATCCTTGTTATTGAGAAATATCAAAGTTAAACCCAACTATTTTCAAGATCATGTAGTATTCTTAATGGATCACCTTGATTTACAAAAAAAACACAAGATAAACAACTTAAATTAATGTTAACCACTTAAGGACATATGGAATGTAGTTTGAACTTTTTTGTCTTTTTCCATGGAGTTGAAAAGTTCCAATTCTTGAAGGAACTGTATGCAATATTTTAATGTCTACATATGTCGTACACTTCTAATTTTTTTTTTTTAAATAAAAGAAACATCTAAAATATATGTTGAGTATTTTTATATATTTTTCTTTGAATCATCCATCAATTAATATTTTTCAAAAAATCCTGTTAATGCATATTGATTTTTTGTCTATGACCATCTTCTGACATTATAATCTTCATTGAGGAATATCTTGAAAAAGTATCAGTAGGTAAGGAACTTACTGTCCTTATACTTATGTTGATATACTTCATGTATATACATAAATATAATAAAATGTTTCATCAATCAAAGACTACAAACCTTTCCAGGATTGGCTGCTGAGAGCTTAGCTAGTTGTTTGGCCAGGTGAATTTTAGCGTCAGGTACTGACTTTGCAAATGGGTCGTTTTCTTTCTTTCCGGCAAAAGCCAACTGTGAGTATACAGTCTGGTAGCCTACAAGAATAAGCATGAATTGAAATACATGTACTAATACAAACTCCATGAAAGACAAGTCAACACTGTAAATAAAATAATCCAGTAACAAATTAGATTTTTTTCTATAACTTGGAATACCTGGAGTGTCTTCAATTTCAATGAAATGTTCATCATCAGGAGTTGATTCATCCTTGGGTAATTCAAATAAACTGATAACTGCCTGAAGTAGTTTGCACCTGTTCAACGAGAAGAGCATACAATCAACAAAAATATTTATAAAGCATTAAACTTTAAATCATTCATCTTTTAGGTAGATTTACAATTAGCTTATAGAAATCTTTAAAAAAAAAAAAAATTTAAAAGCTTAACCAGTGCTGGATAATTTCCTTCAAAATCATGTGATCAGCAATGATAACAGCTTAAAGCTGAAGACGCTCGCCCTAACATTGCAACCACTATATTGTTTACAAGTCTACTTGTCACCATGACTACTATCCAGTTAGTTTCTATGACTACAGCTGCCCAGTTATGACACTTTTTATCACCATGTTCCTAACCACTTACCAGAACGCCTCGTAGTTCTGCAGCATGGCTGGAGCCTCCGTCAGAATGCTGGTCACCCCTACAGCACAGATTTTCTGCTCGACGTCACCAGAGATTTTCTGCATGTCTTGTAGAAACAGCCTCTCTATCACCATCCCAAACATCCTAGAAATTCCAAAATACATGTATTTTGTAGCAATGATTGTAAATCTGCCTCAAATTAAAGGAGATAACTTTTATTCAAAATGTATGCGTGCAAGACTAAATTAGAATTCAGAGATATTATGATCTGATCATAAAATATTCTACCTCGGTTGAATTCCGTCAATGATTTCTATCAGCTGACTGGCTCCAATGATAGTAGCATACATTGAGAAGAATACAAGAAGACCTAAATAAATAGAAAACATACAGTGCATTCTGTAATAGAATTTTAGCATAATAGAATTTAAGTATATGCATCAATAATAAATGATACACATTATTTCTGACAAACATAATTTTATTATGCCTCTGTTTACATGCGATTTCAATAGAAGCCTTACTTTTGATGTATTTTGTAGTCTTAGAACTGGACAGTCTTTGAAACAGAAGAATAAAGATCTGTTTGTGGTATTGATCCAACATCTCCCTGGAATAAAGTTCAATCCAACCTTTGAAGCCATTTAAGTTTCTCTCCATGACATTATAATAAAATACATGTACACTTAGTCTTATTCACATATTATAAAGTGTTATAAAAGTGTACTATCAGTGTAATAAAACTTTTTTTTACATTCATGCCAATGCATCTTCTTAGATTTTTAATTTTAGTGTTTGACAGCTAAATGTAAGTCTATTTAATAAAAATCTATATTGTAATGCTAGAAACTTTTACCTTGGCATAAACTCCAACATGGAATTAAGGAGATAAAATCCTTCATGATCATTTGTCTTGGAGGCTATTAATTTTTGGAATATCCCCAGCAACCCATTCTAGTATAGAAAAAAAAAAAACAGATTAAAAAGCAAGAACAAATATGAAAATCTTAGTATTGAATTTAAATCCAGATGAAAATGATCACTAAAAATAAATGAAAGAATCAAAATCATAACCTACAATTCTCACATAACTTACAATTTTTTCTGCCTCTATTTGCTTGGGTCCCTTCTCTACATAAGCTTGTAACAAACGAACCAAAGGGGGGATGTTACCAGGCCTCTCCCATAGGGCAGGGGCCAACAAGTGGGGAAACAATGCCATGTACGTGTCGGCCACTTTCCCCTCCTGGTGGTGATCAATTAACAGAGACAGGATTTGAAAAACATACGGTGAGAATTCTGCAAGTAAATTAAAAATCAGGCATAGAGATTTCATCCTATGATACTGAATCAACCGTTTACATAGCAATCCAATATATTGAAATACATAGCAAAATTAACCTTGTTCTAAAACTATATGTACTGTAGAATCATCGTTTGTGGGGGACCAATGGTCGGGGATTTCGTGGGTCACCCTTTCCCACGAACTTACATCCCCACAAACTTTTATTTTGTTAACATATTGATGCATTAAATTATCGTATTTATGAGTAACCCATGAAATTACGTCACCACGAACAGGTCAAATTTTGCTTACATTGACTCCCACGAATGAAAGAAAAAGTGAGCAAGCTCACATACCCCACGCTCCCCCAAAACTCAAAAGTGCTGAAAATCCCGGAAAAAAAATGAAAGAATCGGAATTTGCCGGTAATATGCACATCTACACATTGTGTCCTAAATATCTGCAAAGTTTTATGAAATTCTGTGCAGCAGTTTATGAGGAGTTGCGCTGACAAACTATTCATCACTATATTCAAGGTATGGCCAAAAATCTAATTTGAAAAGTGCCAAAATTCCCATAAAAATAAAGGAATCGGAATTTCCTGGTAATATGCACATCTAAACACTGTGTCCTAAATATCTCCAAAGTTTGACGAAAATCTGTGCAGTGGTTTATGAGGAGTTGCGCTGACAAAATGTTTATCTCTATATTCAAGGTATGGCCAAAAATGTAAGTTGAAAAGTGTTGAAATTCTAAGAAAAATAAAGGAATCGGAATTTCCTGGTAATATGCACATCTACACATTGTGTCCTAAATACCTGCAAAGTTTGACGAAATTCTGTGCAGTGGTTTATGTGAGTTGCGCTGACAAACTGTTTATCTCTATATTCAAGGTATGGCCAAATGCCTAAGTTAAAAATTCGGAAATTCCCGGGAAAAATAATGGAATCGAAATTTCCTGGTAATATGCACATCTACACATTGTGTCCTAAATACCTGCAAAGTTTGACGAAATTCTGTGCAGCGGTTTATGAGGAGTTGCGCTGACAAACTGTTCATCTCTATATTCAAGGTATGGCCAAATGCCTTAGTTAAAAAGTGCGGATATTCCCGGGAAAAATAAAGGAATCGGAATTTCCTGGTAATATGCACATCTGCACATTGTGTCCTAAATACCTGCAAAGTTTGACGAAATTCTGTGCAGCGGTTTATGAGGAGTTGCGCTGACAAACTGTTCATCTCTATATTCAAGGTATGGCCAAATGCCTAAGTTAAAAAGTGCAGAAATTCCCGGGAAAAATAAAGGAATCGGAATATCCTGGTAATATGCACATCTACACACTGTGTCCTAAATATCTCCAAAGTCTGACGAAATTCTGTGCAGCGGTTTATGAGGAGTTGCGCTGACAAACTGTTTATCTCTATATTCAAGGTATGGCCAAATGCCTAAGTTAACTAGCTCACAAACGCTCCGCCAAAACTTGACGGTGAAACACATAATGAAAGGCACAGTGCACTTTAAATACATATTATAGATCAAAAAGGGCAATAATTGCAAAAAAATCTTCACATCAATATGTCTTGCATATGAGGACATTTAAATGTGGAATGAAGTTTCTAGATAAATAATGGAATCAAAATTTCTTGGCATTATAGAAATCCAAACATTAATTTGAAGTGGTTGGGGGGGGGGGGGGGGGTGAGAAATTTTCTTGAATAATAGGCAAAACTCTTTGGGATAAAATAATGGAATATGTCCTAAATATCTGCATAGGTTGACGAAACTATGTACAAAAGTTTAAGAGGAGTGGTGCTAACAAACTGTTCATCTCTATATTCAAAATATGGCCAAAAAGTCTAAGTTGGAAAGTGTGGAAATTCCCGGAAAAATAAAGGAATCAGAATTTCCTGGTAATATGCACATCTACATATTGTGTCCTAAATATCTGCAAAGTTTAACGAAATTCTGTGCAATTCTTAAAGGTATGACCTAAGTTTTTAGTGCGAAAAGTCCCTGAAAAAATAAAGGAATCGGAATTTCCTGGTGATATGCACATCTACATATTGTGTCCTAAATATCTGCAAAGTTTAACGAAATTCTGTGCAGCGGTTTATGAGGAGTTGCGCTGACAAACTTATCATCTCTATGTAAAAGGTATGGCCAAAAACCTAAGTTTTTAGTGCGAAAAGTCCCGGAAAAAATAATGGAATCGGAATTTCCTGGTAATATGCACATCTACACATTGTGTCCTAAATACCTGCAAAGTTTGACGAAATTCTGTGCAGTGGTTTATGAGGAGTTGCGCTGACAAACTGTTTATCTCTATATTCAAGGTATGGCCAAATGCCTAAGTTAAAAAGTTCGGAAATTCCCGGGAAAAATAATGGAATCGAAATTTCCTGGTAATATGCACATCTACACATTGTGTCCTAAATACCTGCAAAGTTTGACGAAATTCTGTGCAGCGGTTTATGTGGAGTTGCTCTGACAAACTGTCCATCTCTATATTCAAGGTATGGCCAAATGCCTTAGTTAAAAAGTGCGGAAATTCCCGGGAAAAATAAAGGAATCGGAATTTCCTGGTAATATGCACATCTGCACATTGTGTCCTAAATACCTGCAAAGTTTGACGAAATTCTGTGCAGCGGTTTATGAGGAGTTGCGCTGACAAACTGTTCATCTCTATATTCAAGGTATGGCCAAATGCCTAAGTTAAAAAGTGCAGAAATTCCCGGGAAAAATAAAGGAATCGGAATATCCTGGTAATATGCACATCTACACACTGTGTCCTAAATATCTCCAAAGTCTGACGAAATTCTGTGCAGCGGTTTATGAGGAGTTGCGCTGACAAACTGTTTATCTCTATATTCAAGGTATGGCCAAATGCCTAAGTTAACTAGCTCACATACCCCACGCTCCGCCAAAACTTGACGGTGAAACACATAATGAAAGGCACAGTGCACTTTAAATACATATTATAGATCAAAAAGGGCAATAATTGCAAAAAAATCTTCACATCAATATGTCTTGCATATGAGGACATTTAAATGTGGAATGAAGTTTCTAGATAAATAATGGAATCAAAATTTCTTGGCATTATAGAAATCCAAACATTAATTTGAAGTGGTTGGGGGGGGGGGGGGGGGGGTGAGAAATTTTCTTGAATAATGCAAAACTCTTTGGGATAAAATAATGGAATATGTCCTAAATATCTGCATAGGTTGACGAAACTATGTACAAAAGTTTAAGAGGAGTGGTGCTAACAAACTGTTCATCTCTATATTCAAAATATGGCCAAAAAGTCTAAGTTGGAAAGTGTGGAAATTCCCGGAAAAATAAAGGAATCAGAATTTCCTGGTAATATGCACATCTACATATTGTGTCCTAAATATCTGCAAAGTTTAACGAAATTCTGTGCAATTCTTAAAGGTATGACCTAAGTTTTTAGTGCGAAAAGTCCCTGAAAAAATAAAGGAATCGGAATTTCCTGGTGATATGCACATCTACATATTGTGTCCTAAATATCTGCAAAGTTTAACGAAATTCTGTGCAGCGGTTTATGAGGAGTTGCGCTGACAAACTTATCATCTCTATGTAAAAGGTATGGCCAAAAACCTAAGTTTTTAGTGCGAAAAGTCCCGGAAAAAATAATGGAATCGGAATTTCCTGGTAATATGCACATCTACACATTGTGTCCTAAATATCTGCAAAGTTTAACGAAATTCTGTGCAGTGGTTTATGAGGAGTTGCGCTGACAAACTGTTCATTTCTATATTCAAGGTATGGCCAAATGCCTAAGTTAAAAAGTGCGGAAAGTCCCGGAAAAAATAATGGAATCGGAATTTCCTGGTAATATGCACATCTACACATTGTGTCCTAAATATCTGCAAAGTTTAACGAAATTCTGTGCAGTGGTTTATGAGGAGTTGCGCTGACAAACTGTTCATTTCTATATTCAAGGTATGGCCAAATGCCTAAGTTAAAAAGTGCGGAAAGTCCCGGAAAAAATAATGGAATCGGAATTTTCTGGTAATATGCACATCTACACATTGTGACCTAAATACCTGCAAAGTTTGACGAAATTCTGTGCAGCGGTTCATGAGGAGTTGCGCTGACAAACTGTTCATCTCTATATTCAAGGTATGGCCAAATGCCTAAGTTAAAAAGTGCAGAAATTCCCAGAAAAAATAATGGAATCGGAATTTCCTGGTAATATGCACATCTACACATTGTGTCCTAAATATCTGCAAAGTTTGACGAAATTCTGTGCAGCGGCTTATGAGGAGTTGCGCTGACAAACTGTTCATCTCTATATTCAAGGTATGGCCAAATGCCTAAGTTAAAAAGTGCGGAAATTCCCGGAAAAAATAATGGAATCGGAATTTCCTGGTAATATGCACATCTACACATTGTGTCCTAAATACCTGCAAAGTTTGACGAAATTCTGTGCAGCGGTTTATGAGGAGTTGCGCTGACAAACTGTTCATCTCTATATTCAAGGTATGGCCAAATGCCTAAGTTAAAAAGTGCAGAAATTCCCGGAAAAAATAATGGAATCTGAATTTCCTGGTAATATGCACATCTACACATTGTGTTCTAAATACCTGCAAAGTTTGACGAAATTCTGTGCAGCGGTTTATGAGGAGTTGCGCTGACAAAAAAAGAGGACTGACTGACGGACTGACTGACTGACTGACTGACGGACGGGTCAAAAACATTATACCTCCCGCAACTAGTTGCGTGGGGTATAATTAAAATGATTCCACAGTAGTCTCTTACCTTGGATGTCTTGCTGTAGTATGTATGTGAATGGTTCAAAAAGGACTTGTTCAAACTGAACCACCGCCCCTGCATTGTGTTTACAGGTCGTCCGGATTCCCACGCACATAGATTCAAACAGGTAGTGATTGAAGTGGGGCTTACTGGGATTCTAAAAATAAAATTTCCTGATCCATGCAGACTAATGTTCTGCTTTTGAAAGAAGTTGAATTTTAGCAATAGATCATTTTGTGTGTGTACCTTGCTGACTTGACCCAGCTTTTCAGTGAGGAATTTCAGTAACTGCCCCATCAGAGGTAGCAGATCTTCTTGTAGCGTTGACATGCTTCTCATTAAGGCTAAGTGACATTGAATCAAGTGCACCATTAAATTCCATTGTATACATTATGTGAATATGTTTATATATATCCTTTTATAATTTTTCTGTTTATAAAATTTTTACTCAGATCAGTTGTATTTTTTTTACCTTTCATAACATATTCATTTTCTGATGAACCAGGATGATTCATAGCTCCTATAAGATTAGACATCAGGTCATTAACACAACCTTGAATTTGTCCATGTGTAACACTGCAAAAAATAAAAAGATAATACATTCTGCATGCTTTTACCAATATTTTTTCAATTTCAAAATTTTAAAAGTATTTTTTTAAATTGGTAACTTACACTGGGCCGCTGCCGTCCTGCTTTTTGACCATTAAGAGCCTTTCGATGGTGTGGGCAGCGTAGGAGTGGACGACAACACTGGGGATGGTCAGGAGTCGCACCAGGTGAGGGATACTGACCACCAGGGCCTCAGGGGGGAGCTGCTCAAACCACACAACATAGTAAAGTATTATTCTATACAACCCCTCCCCCAAACTTCCCACAGTAAGAATTTTTTGTAATTTTAAAAGAAATATTCTGGAATCTTCCCATTTACTCCATCCAAACACTGTGTGTCTTGTATTAATAGCTACTGAATTAAGATTTGTAAAGGAGCTTCTGGAATAGGCTATAAAATTTATTCATTTCATCTTGATTCAGAATCATACTAGTAACAAAATTTTTTCTTCCAATCAATTTAACAGTTTATAATACCTGATTTCTGAATATCATTAAGTATTTGATGGCATCTGCTCTTAATATTTGACTTGCATTAACTGTAAAAAAAAAATTGGCTTTATTATCATTACTGCTTTTCATCACATTACACAAATATCGAAATAAAGATAAATTATACAAATTTTACCGCTACATGTGTAAGTCAAGTACATAAAGTAATATTGGCAAATTTATCAACCACATGAATATTTCGTTTTTAGAGACAAATAAATGCTGCTAAATATTTCAATAAGTATAAGTATACGATAAGTAAATTGAATGGGTAAACTATACAATTTTGCAACCAGCCAAAAATAAAAAAATTCAACAATGACTTCTTGTTGAATACACAGACTATATAGGGGATTAGCTACATGTAAATGACATTCTTCAGCGTTGTTTTTATTTCACGAACAACAGGGTAGGTTTATATAAAATTGAAAGATTTAATCAATGATTACTTAAAACAAGTGTAGTTATTAAAAGTCCTACACTCTAAACATCAAATGACTTTCCTATGTGCTATTACGATGAGTGCATGTGCACCCAAGATCTTCAATACAATGCGGCGAAAAACCACTGGACGGAAGTAAATGTGTTTATTAAGTTCGCCGAAATAATATCTGCCACATCTTCAGTAAGTTCGATGTTTATTTGAATGATTTTTTAAACCAAAATGTTGATAAAAACTAATATGCATGATAATGCAGGTAACAAATACACAAGGTAAAATTAGTTACGCATGGGCAATCAAAACCCATGGCCCACGTGTTTTGATTGATGAAACATGTAGCGTTGGCGATTAAAACAGCTTTTGAACAAACACGAGTTATTATCTGCCGATTTGAATTAAAGTAAAGCGTGATAATTAAAATGATTGAATGACGAGTACTACTCATAATTACTGAAACGATCATGTACTGCATGTACATGTATGTCAACCTGTCGTAGTCAACCTATCGTAGTCTATTCTCAGATTTCCAACTAAAACATGGAGATTATTGAAAATTTCTTCACTGTTTCTTGAATTCACGGATTTATTAACACCGTGAATAAAGCGAATATTAACATGGCGAGTTATTTTCCCCCTATACAGTAGTATGATTAATAAAATATTACCATCAGGATTCTGAATGTCTGGTAAAATGTGAGCTTGATAAAAATCTGTGATGTTGACAAGGGTACTTGTTTGCGTAATTCCATGCTGAAAAGAAAAATAGCATCGAGTTTAATTTTTAAAATAAACAATCTTGTAAAAAAGAAAGGGAGATGAAGAAAGTGACAAACCTTGTGTGTTTGTGCCTTTGCTGCTAAGGACGTCACTAAATACACAGCTACATCTTTAGCCTTCCAGTTTTGTGCAGGGTTAGAGGCATACTCCTGAAAATCAAAAGCCATTTATTTCTGAACAATTTATCATAACAAGAGCATATTTGATTTCAATGAGGTCTTTATGGGGTTCATCCATTCTCCATCTATATAATTAGTAGATGTAAACACAATGACAGACCACTAACCTGCAGGAGCCCCTGGACATACTGAGAGAAGTTCTGGATGACTGGCCCCTCAAATGACTTACAGAGGGCCTGAACAAGGTCACACGCAGCTCTTCTTCTGGTGTCTACATCTACAATGTATATCAAAATTACTTACTTCATGTGAAACATAATACTTCAAATCAGAAGCAAGTCTAATGATAACTTCATGAATGACTATGATAACTAGAATTATGTCCATAGCACATGAATCCCCTGTCCATGGTTCATATAAAACATATGTATCCTGGAGGATAGGAGTCTTACCTGATCCTTTATGTCTCTCCTGATGTAAAATACATATGTATCCTGGAGGATAGGAGCCTTACCTGATCCTTCGATGTCTCTCCTGATGTACTCCTCAGTAATACATATGTATCCTGGAGGATAGGAGCCTTACCTGATCCTTCTATGTCTCTCCTGATGTACTCCTCAGTAATACATATGTATCCTGGAGGATAGGAGCCTTACCTGATCCTTCTATGTCTCTCCTGATGTACTCCTCAGTAATACATATGTATCCTGGAGGATAGGAGCCTTACCTGATCCTTCGATGTCTCTCCTGATGTACTCCTCAGTAATACATATGTATCCTGGAGGATAGGAGTCTTACCTGATCCTTCGATGTCTCTCCTGATGTACTCCTCAGTAATACATATGTATCCTGGAGGACAGGAGCCTTACCTGACCCTTCAATGTCTCTCCTGATGTACTCCTCAGTAATACATATGTATCCTGGAGGATAGGAGTCTTACCTGATCCTTCTATGTCTCTCCTGATGTACTCCTCAGTAATACATATGTATCCTGGAGGATAGGAGCCTTACCTGATCCTTCTATGTCTCTCCTGATGTACTCCTCAGTAATACATATGTATCCTGGAGGATAGGAGCCTTACCTGATCCTTCTATGTCTCTCCTGATGTACTCCTCAGTAATACATATGTATCCTGGAGGATAGGAGTCTTACCTGATCCTTCGATGTCTCTCCTGATGTACTCCTCAGTAATACATATGTATCCTGGAGGATAGGAGTCTTACCTGATCCTTCTATGTCTCTCCTGATGTACTCCTCAGTAATACATATGTATCCTGGAGGATAGGAGCCTTACCTGATCCTTCGATGTCTCTCCTGATGTACTCCTCAGTAATACATATGTATCCTGGAGGATAGGAGTCTTACCTGATCCTTCTATGTCTCTCCTGATGTACTCCTCAGTAATACATATGTATCCTGGAGGATAGGAGCCTTACCTGATCCTTCTATGTCTCTCCTGATGTACTCCTCAGTAATACATATGTATCCTGGAGGATAGGAGCCTTACCTGATCCTTCGATGTCTCTCCTGATGTACTCCTCAGTAATACATATGTATCCTGGAGGATAGGAGTCTTACCTGATCCTTCGATGTCTCTCCTGATGTACTCCTCAGTAATACATATGTATCCTGGAGGATAGGAGCCTTACCTGATCCTTCTATGTCTCTCCTGATGTACTCCTCAGTAATACATATGTATCCTGGAGGATAGGAGTCTTACCTGATCCTTCTATGTCTCTCCTGATGTACTCCTCAGTAATACATATGTATCCTGGAGGATAGGAGCCTTACCTGATCCTTCTATGTCTCTCCTGATGTACTCCTCAGTAATACATATGTATCCTGGAGGATAGGAGTCTTACCTGATCCTTCTATGTCTCTCCTGATGTACTCCTCAGTAATACATATGTATCCTGGAGGATAGGAGCCTTACCTGATCCTTCGATGTCTCTCCTGATGTACTCCTCAGGGTTGTCCTCAAACAGCTCCTCATCAGCATCTGAAAACACAGCCATCAAAACAGGCACCTGTATATCATCCAGCAATCCAAATATTGTCCAGCAATCCAAAACATTATGTTTGCTGCTATTAGTATTAGTATTAACAATAAATTATTTTTCAAGCAGTCTGGTGTACATGTATATTTACTAGTATAAGAATTCTGATAACATTCAGACTTGAGAATTAAGACTTACCTCTAAACTGCATGTTCGGAACAATAACCTTCTCACAGATACTGGCGAGAGTTGAAGGATCTTCAAACAAATGTTTATATGATGGGCGCTCAGCTACAGAAGCCAGGAACTGAATAGCATTGCTCACCAACTAGAAAAGTCACAAGATAAATGTCTTCAGGTTTCTTGAGCATTACAATGAAAATTCATTTTTAAAAATTTAAATCTATGTTTTACAAATCAAAATGCAGTTTAAAATCAATGACATTATTCCGCTTCTTGAAACACTTTTATACACATGTAAAAAAGCCTCCTTATATGATTCAAACAAGACATTCTTCATGAACATGTAACATAAACCTTGACATACATGTACCCTTATATTTTTTTACACCATGGTACTTTTCAGAGAAAACCTAACTTACATCATCATACTTGACATGTAGTCCTAACTTACATCATCATACTTGACTTGCAGTCCTTACAACTTACATCATCGTACTTGACTTGTAGTCCTGTTGAGATCAGAAGATTCCAGATCGCCGTGACGAAGGCAGGAAGCTGGGGAGAGAACTCCTCGTCATACTTCTGGGCGTAAAGCGCGACGTTATCACAGATCTGAGATTTAACCTGCTCCAGTAACCCTGCCTCTTCTTCATCCTAAACACAGAGTTAACCCTAGTAATGCTATATGTAATACAAAGTGAAAAGGCTGTGAGCTGAATATTTTTGCCTAGTTTTGAAAGAAAAAGAGGTGGTTTGTTTAAATCAAATTTATTCAGTAACAATAATAGTAATATAGACATATTATACATCAAAATGTTCAGCAGACTTTTAGCTTCTATTTCAAACATGTTATAATACAATATATTTGTATATATACACTGTACAGGTAATCTTCATCAGGTAAAAACATAAAAAAATAGATTTTAGAAGAGAAATATTTTTTTTTTAAATCAAATCAATCAATATTTTATGAGAAATAAATAAATAATTAACTGATAATTTTCTTCATTCAATTACAGAACAGGTATGTATTTTTCAACAGGTATAATCCATTTCAACAACCAATGAAAACGACTGAATTACTTGAAATATGCAGCTAATTAAATACATATAAATACATATAAATAAATAAATAACTTATAACATATAACATGAATAATACAATAAATACATTTATAACATGTCATGATAAATAGATTAGGATTTGGATTTAATGTATCCACACATAATTTTAACACCTGAACAGGTAATAATTACATACATGTATATATATTTAGGTAATCTTCAGGTAAATACAGGTAAAAACATAAAAAAAATAGATTTTAGAAGAGAAATATCATTTTTTAAATCAAATCAATCAATATTTCATTAGAAATTTATAAACTGATTAATGACAGATAAATAAATAAATAAATAAATAAATAAATAAATAAATAACTTATAACAGATAACATGAATAATACAATGAACACATAAAATGTCGTAAGAAAAAGGACAGGAAAGGAATCTAGTTATCAATGTGCCTTGTGCATTGATCCCTGTTTCAAACTTTAAATAACTTATAACAGATAACATGAATAATACAATGAACACATAAAATGTCATAATAAATAAATTCTTTGGATGGATTTGTATCCGCACATAATTTTCACATCTGAACTGAAATCTACTCGTCGACCATCACACGCGTCTTGTATGCAGCTATGTAGTGTTTGTGTGTGTGAAAAAGTTTGAAGCAGGGGTCAACGCACAAGGCAGACAGACACTTGTCACACTGATAGCTAGATTCCTTTCCTGCTCTTTTCCTCACCAATTGATTCGAGCCTCTGCCTCTCTGCCACCGAGCACACGACACAAGCACGGGTAATGTTTTTCTAAGCCTGTTCCAACGATCTTCATGGGGAAATGCTGCCCCTGCAGTCTCATGATGGGTTCTGCTGCAGTGCTAGGCCTCCCCACAGGCTTTGTACACATTCCCGGGACACATGCTCTATTAACGGACTGCACAAGTTCGGTTACAAGTTGTTTTTGGAAAACTCTGTGAAATAGGTTTCCTTGGAGTTTGTCTTGTAGCACAGGTAAGCATTCAAAGTAGCTAGAGAAATCACATGGAAAAACGCGCTTCCACCACAATGAAAATTCATTTTTTCAGGGTCCTGGCATTGAAAGTTAGAAAATTTGATCAGACCGATCTACGCCTCCCATATACTTGTTGTACGCATTAACGATAGCAGGATTTTCGATGGGTGTTCCTGTTCGTGGTGCCAAAGGGGGCTTTTGCAGCTTCCTCGATTAGAAAATCAATACGGTCATTACTTCACAAGAACAAGTTCATCATTGCACATACTGAACATGTTACCTTTGTCCATACACGGTTAATGTAAAACCAAAGCACAAACAAGTCAGTGTAAAGCTGTGGTGAACTATAATAATTGTCCATGTACAAAATGTAACCTTGTCCAAAGTATCCTCGCATCATGTCCATAACTAAGTCGTATGTAGCCCCATTTGCACTAGCAGGTGTGTCCGATTTCCCAGTATACAGTTTGAAACGTAAACAATACCCAGTCACTGCATCACACAACATGTAGGCCTTGATCCCATACTTCTTGGGTTTGTCTGGATTGTACACACGAAAAGAAAGATTTCCTTGCCACGGTACCATCCCCTCATCCAAAGACAAATGTTGGTTACGAAATCATCGAATGAACAAACAATGTTCTTTACAGGGATCCAAGTTTGTAAAGAGGATTGTACCCGCATTTCCTCGAACCTGCCCGTTGTTGTCTGCCAAATTACATCATGGGAAAAACGGTGTGGAATTCACTTGACTGTCCAGTATTCCGAAATGTCCAACTGAACCACTAATCGCGATTGTACATCATTATTTCAGCCTTGACTACGAAATCGGGAAGAAGGCTTCAGGTTTCCCTCATTTCGTTGTAGATACTGCTCTGCATAACGATTAGTTTCGTCTGCCATAGTCTGGAAATCATCATCCTTGATGAATAGGTTGAAAAAATCAAGTGGCGTACGTTGATCATCTGGCATTTCAACATTTAGTCCAGGGACGCCTGTGAAGCCCATGTCGGTGCGAGGTCCGTCACCATCTTGCCAGTTTGCCATCTTGCCAGTTTGCCATGAAATCATAAGGATTAGCGTTGTCTTCTTCATCGGAGCTGTCGGAGACTCAAATCCTTCAAATTCTTCATCACTTTCGTCGTTGTTAAATAACTCGTTGAAGAAGTTTTCATGTTGTGGTAAGAACGCCGCCATTTTGGGTCACCCATAAATAAACTTGCAACTACACAATTGTTTTAAATAACAACCAATCAGATTTTAGCTACGTCACTGAGCTAGTTTTAACCCCAAACGTATTACCAAATAAGGAAAAGGTTTTTATTAGACTTTATTTCCATTGGATGTCTAAAAATACGGTATAAAAATATGCCTGACGTAACCCGGAATATTCCGGGTTCAGCTCACAGCACATAAACACAGCATTACCAGGGTTAATATTTACTTCTTATTACTGAATAAAAGGTGAAAGTCAAAGAAGAGTCAAAGTGAAAATGTATGCCTGGCTTGATTTATATAATCAATTGCAGTATAACCAACAATAACATCTTTTTTTTTTCAAATACAGAACTTATACCTTCACTTATTGGTACCTAATTTTGATAACTTACCTGTGTCTGTAGAAGTTTATTGTCTGCACTAAGCAATGTCAGAAAATGTGTCATCCATATACTCATGTTGTCCTCAAAATGTTCTGGTAAATCCTGCAACAAAAGTCCATTGTTAACAATGTCCTGCTCATCTATTTTATGAATTGAAATATATATGTGTGGCTTAATACACTGACATTGTTTCTCCATTCTCAATCTTTCCTTTTCCCTACTGGTATTACAAACATTAATTCACTTGATATCCATACTTACCTGAAAATTCAAACTGTAGAAAATCTTGCATATAAGGACTATAGAACTGAAAACCACTTTTAATGCACTTGGATCGGATGCATGCTTTGTTGCCAGATCCATCGTAGCCTACAAAAATAAAAAAAACAGTAAGAAAACATGATGATCCATGGTAACCTAAACAACATGGTTTAGTGTGCATTTTTCTGGTAATTACAGAAGATAAACTTACATTAAAAAGTTCTGTGAAGGGCTTGGCAAAATTCTCCAAAACAAACTTGATTTCCTCCCAAAGTTTCTGGGATTTAAATTCATGTCGATATCTAAAAAAAAAAACAACAACAAAAGATTATGAAACTAAAAGGTATTTATAGATCATTCGATGATTAAGACCTTCAAAAAGTAATTATTTCTATATCACAATTTTCCAAGCTAAATCTATCAATTCATCCTTTTACCTTTTAAACAAGGAATGTGCAGTGTGAAGAATTCCATTGATAACATAGAAATCTCCCGTTTGGAATTTCTCCACCATCTCTGTGATAAGGTTCGGCCATTTGTCTGGGAAATCCTCCCTCCCTATTATACTGATAGCATCACTCAACTGAAATTGTTAAATCCAATGACTTATTCCACAATTTAGTTCAGCAATATGTACAACAATTTCATCCACATTCATGAATCATTTTCTACCCCTCAAAAAGGACAATGGCTTCCCAGCTACCCTTGATTTTTAGTAATACTTGCCTGTTTTTGAATTTGTTCTGGGCTCTTTAACATCAGTCCAACAATTTGTTGTTTGATTGTGTTACGATCGTTGTCATGAATCTTGTTTGTATCAATCTACATTAAAAGGAAAAAGGCAAAAATTACATCAACATAGAATAATAAACTGTTAGTACTTTCAGCATTAAAAGAGGACAAAGAGTAAGCATTGAAAAATAGCCATATTTCATAGCTAAGTAAACTTTTTTAACATTTACCAAATTGATTGATCAAGATAAAAATTGTTTGTTGAAAATGAAAAACCTTCTGCATTTAACAGTTGGATTACAGTCCTGTTTATAAAATATTTTTCTTCTGTCAGTTCAACAAACAAATAAAAATAACTACCACTCTCCAGTTTCTTCTGATGAAATTCTTGAATGTTACAGCAGCACTGACTCGGATGTGTGGCTCAACTCCATCTTTGTCCAACAGCGTTAGAAGCAGAAGTCCATAGTTCTGATTTGCTTCTACAGATTCCAAAAACTGCTCAGCTAGAAAGAAATCATTCAATGATATGTCCTTGTGCTCATTCACAATCCTCTCCTTGGTTGTTAATGTTTAATTTGGTTGATAATAATGACAGAAACCCAATATATCATTAATTCTGAATTATAATATTTATTTTTAAAAAACTCTCAAAGATCATCATTTTTCCTAATTGTTACAGCCACATTCACAAAAAGTGGAATGAGAGAGAGACCTACCTATATACAGCTGTACCTTTCTTTTTTTTTAGCTGTTTAGAAGAGGATGCGAAATTAAGCATACATTTACCTTTTTCCTTTCGTGTACAAATAGAAGACTTTAACTGATACATTTCATAGAGATAGTGTGAAAAATGTAAATTGTAATGTTTGAATCTCTGACTCTGAGAGATTATAAACAATGAAATATTTTTAAAGACAATTCTGTTGATGATATCCTTCTTTGTTAGTACCTTGGACACGTATAATACAGGGTTCAAAATTCACTTTATACAACTCTCAAAATGCTAGTCAGGGTTCTCCACATTTGAAAATTTAACCATGGAGGAAGCTGCGTGAAAGCGAAATGTGGCCGAAAACACAAATGCGTGTTAGACTTCCTAATCTTCGTTAATCAATGATTGGTTTTTACAATTTTTAATCTTACCCACTGCAACACAAAACAATGGAATAACGTACAATTTTTTAAGTTAAAAAAATAATACAGTTAATTCTCGATAAACCGCCACCTTTTGTAATTTAGAAATCATGGCGGTATAACGAATTTGGCGATGAATTGAATTTTCCATCTTTTAGGAAATAAGACATAGAGTTATCTTTCTTAGAAATACCATTTAGCGTTTCTATTCTTATTATCACATGTACATGTGTATATATAAAAATATTTCTATATTTGAAAATACTTCAAGTAAGTTTTTTAATGTACAATTTTGCTAAAACAAAATATTCAGTTATGAAATTAAGACAAGTACATGTGTTTGTATGTAAATCTGAACGTTTGATATTTAAAAAAAAATGCTGGGTCGATCGTCGTGATATATTGCCTATAGTACGCAAAATAAGTTCTTGAATAAATTCATTGTTTATGAAATCATTGTTAATGAAACGTTCACAATTTCTGACTTATAATTATTTTTAAAGCAAACTTTGAATTGTTTTTAAAAGCAGAGATCATCAAAATGATATCGTTATCGGCGTACTTTGCAACGACCGCTTTCTTGGCGAAGCGTTGAATTATAAATGATTTTATTAAACAGAAAACAAAATTATTCTAACAGTTCATGTTAAAATTATTGTTTATCTAATTAATTTACTTAATTGCATGTACCTTGACTGGCTTTGCATGCTTTACAACAGGGATAGCGTCAACCAATTAGCCGCGCTTCACTGACCACATGCACCTGTGGCGGTATTATCGAAATAATTGACACTTAAAAATGGACGTTTGTTGTGAAAACAGGGTGGCGGATGGCGGTATGCGAATTTGGCGTTATAAAGAGAATTTTATATAGCAGGAAAAACGTTCTTGGGAAATCATGGCGGTATTGCGAAAATGGCGATGAATCGAATGGCGATAATTCGAGAATTGACTATAATTAAATTGAAAAGGATTTATCCTGTAACTTACTACACAAATGTACTAAAATTTGCCCAAAATTGTAGTAACATTCTAAAAGAATTTTAGAATGTTTGTTGAGACATTAAGTCAGTTAACCATGGCATCCAGGCAATATATTTCGGAAATTAATAATTATAAAAATGATAGCCTGTTACAAGCATGAAATGTTTTGTTTCAATATAACTAAAACTGATGAATGGGTAGTATTTTTTAAGTTAACACACAAAGGAACATTTGGACAAGTGTCCTTTTTTTCTAAACGTTTTATTTTTCTAGATATATTTAATTTTTCACCAAGTTTTGTTTACTTCTCCTTGCCCAGTGCTAAAAATAGCACCACGAGACGTTTCATAACAATGGGAAGTAACTCTAAAATTAGGACTATACCGGTGATTAAAACTAAGCATGCTAAAACAGCGATTGAGACGTACAGTAGGTCCTATGCACATTTTATCAGAAAGATATAAAGTTAAAGCTTTAAAAACAGAGCATGGGAAATTGATTAACTACAGAGGAATATGAAACTTTATAAGAGTATTTTTTTCTGACACAGCATGCATGACAATTATCATGCTCGTATCTTGTCATCTTTTATAAACCCGTTATAAATCTAATCTATATACAGTGAACATGTTGAAGTTCCCAAAATTATTTACAACTGTATATGTGCAGGATAATAAACTCTCAAAATATTGATCATCTGATCAGCTGATTGACTCTCCATTGATTGTCACGCTTCACAACATAGCCACAGATTAACGACATGTTTGTTTGGCACAGTCGCTTTCCTTAGAGGCATGCGAGGTGCATGGCAGTCGTAGTATAAACACAATTAACTACTCAAGTTGTTAAAAAAGTAGGTGTCAGGACTAAAATGAAAGAACTTTATTCAGTAGTAACCAATATTTGCCCCCCAAATCAAACTTTGATGGAGACATATTTAATTAAGTACTTAAACAGGGGAGTATATGCTGACTTCAAAGCACTGAATATTTTCATAAGTAATGACGCCATATGTACGTAATGACGTCACAAACTGACGTAAATTTCAGTTTTTTATGAATTTTACAGAAAAATGTACATATTTCGTCGATATTTTGAGTAAAAGTCACCGAGCGCATGTGTGTTCAGGATCAATATTTTGATATAATGTGTAGAATGATAATATCAATGAATGTCAATATTGTTCCTGAACAAACTTGCGCTCTATAAATTTCAAAGCTAAAATTGTTGAAATTTTGTCCATTTTGTCCTCTTTCTGAAAAAGGATATAAAATCGGACTAGTTTGTGACGTCATTAAAACAAAAATTGTGAATACACTGCCTTGACACTATAATATTTTCTGTTAATTTATATTTCTCATACAATTTATTGAATTTTAGCACATTTCAGGAAGTTTTCAAAATTTGACTTTTGTGGGGGCAAATATATGCAATATACCGCATACAGTTCTTTAATCATGGTGGCTGTCGATTTTAACCATGGCGCAGCTCGTTTAACCATAGTTAGAATGATCTAACTGTGTCTAGGTACAAGCCCTCACCACAGTTAGAATACGTCCCATATACTTGCAATGTAGCAAATCGGAGCGGATCTGCTCCGAAACGATTTTGAAGAATATAAAAGGATTTGCACTGGAAATAACTACCAAATTAATCAAAACAAAGCTTTTTGAGATTGCTTATGCCTTTTATCCCAGAAAATAATCCATCTAAAGACAAAAATCCAATTAATTTTCTCAACGTTTTTCTCTCGCTTCAAATTTACCTGCCATGTTTACATTCGGAACTCTCTAGATTGTTCGTAGTAAATGCACTGAGTTATACTGAGTACGAGTTATCGTTCATGTTTCTTTTGCTACATTACGAATACACGGAACGAATTCTATCGTTAAACCGGGTCCGTAGGACAATATCATTTTAACGATAGAACGTTCTATCTAGTTTAACCATGGCGCACATAAATTTAACCATGGCGGGCCGCCATGGTAAAACTCCTTGTGGAGAACCCTGCTAGTTAGAATATCCAAATTGCGAGTTAAAATATTTGTAACTTGCAAAAATTTGCGAGTTGATTTTTTTCATTGTAATTTCACCCAGGAAAAAAAACCCATCTGTTTCAATCTACTTTTAGACTTTTCTCTTTAGTTAAACTTACTGTATAAATCTGCCATTTTTAAATAAACGAGCATGTGCCATTTGATGATCATGTTGAAAATTACATAGTTTTTTAAATGATGGATAGATGGCTGTTTATTTTTGAAAAGCTTTCATTTTAAAACTGCGAATTGTCTTTTGAAATTGCGAGTTCATTTTTACGGTACTTACAATTACTTGCAAGTTATAATTTTAGGGAGTTTCTACCCCTGATAATATAGTACATTCATCTCTGTTAGTACCTTGCTTTCTTACGGCGGGGTCTGGTGAGAGAGTTTGCTGCAGATATCCTCCCAGGGTCTGTAAGTTAGCGTCAGATACCTCCATTCTCTGCAGGTAATCAAATGAAAATAAGTCAATAGTATAATAGTTCCTTCAACATTTAACATAAATCCTCAGACCAAACAAATAATGAGAACTGACTTAAGAGAAAACTAAACGAAAATGAATATATAATGCTTCCTCTACACATAAATCTAACTTTCTCTTTAACATTAAACATCAACATGCATAAATCAGCTGGTTTAATAATGTTAATATACACCGTGTTTGATGAATAAACGAGTTCCCAACCTTTTTTGTTGTATATCCCCATATACTAACCGCTGGATGTAGAACCAGAAGGTGTGGGTAAATAGAAATAGTATAAAATATAGATCTTTGACTTTAAAATCAACTAAATCGTGATTCAAAAAATTCACGTTGTTCAAACTTAATAAGGCGCAAATTCGGAAGTCACCCTCGAGACTTATCATTTTAAAACAGAGGTAAATCTAAGAAGGAAAAAGTTCCGAAAAGCAAAAATATTTGTTAGCTCGTTTATTGAATATTCGTGATAAAGTTTATCCCCCCATTTTTTTTATACCCCCGTAATCAAAGATTCGGGCAAATATTTTTTACCCTGTCTGTCTATCTGTTTGTCCGTACAGTAATAATTTTGCCGGTTTGTCCGCAAGACTTTAACTTTGTCCATAAATTCCGAGGTCATGGCTCTTATTTTTCACAAGTGTATTCGCTAGCCAAGGGTTTCTGATATTCACTCTCCTCATAAGCCCTTGAATATTATGAGGAGAGTAAGAAACCCTTGGCTCTGTGAAGATGGTATTTCCTTTGAGAAGACCTTCTTCTGGTAACACAAAATTTGACCTTGTGACCTTGACCTTGTAGTTTGAACCACTTTTACCAAAAATTTCCAAACATTAACGGTGGCCATAACTTTGAAATAGTCAGTGCTAGAGCTTTCATACTTCATATGTTTTTCACTGTGACAAGACCTTGACCTTAAATTTTGACCAACTTTTAGAAAACTTTAATCTTGACCATAACTTAACTTTTGAACCGTTGGTGCTGAATAAATTAAGTATTTGTATTTTAAATTATTGAATCGAATTTCCTTAATGAATATATATGCAAATCAAAGAGTGTATTTATGACATCTAGGTGGGATAAGGTACCACTACAGGAGGTAAGCATCTTCTGTTGATCGGTCACACACGCCGTTAGAGTATTATTGTACATATATTACTTATCTATACACGTTATTTAACGGAAGATGTTTGATATGAATAATTCTTGTTAATTTTGAAGGAAAATGGTTTTGTTTTCAATTTCAAAGGATATTTCAGCATAATAAATCAATTGCTTGTAAAGTATGATTCTTAAGTGATCATAAAAATTCAATATACAACTCATAATTAAAATGTTTTTAATTATCTGCGTGAGGTAAATTTTGAAATTACAAGCTGGCATATATTTAGTGTGACACATATTACGGATTTTAAGTATAGATGATAAGAGTTGAGTATATATCCATTGATTTAGAACTAAAATCTTCCGGTACATTTCTTTATGAGTCCTAGATGACTCTAGGTTATTCTCTTTTTGCTTTTATTTTTGTATCTGTAACATATCTGAATCGAAAAGAATAATTGGAATAACTCCTTAAAACCAGAACTTGTCAGGTTTGTAAGCGTTAATTTTTTTGTATTGTCAATTGTAAATAACCCCCCCCCCTTCAACCAATGGTTGTATATATGAACTGACAATGGACAAGAGTTCCAATCTATTAAACTAAAATATATAGTCTTGTTTACAATTTATAATTAATTTCGTGTTGAAATATCATAATTAATATTCAGTGTTACAAATGAACATGGATATACTTGCATTCTTACGTACGAACACATAGTCATTATGAATGCATGCACTTAATTTCAGTGTGATTCCGGACGGTTGTATACAAATATCCGCATTATTATTTGTACACAAACGTTCAAAGTGAGTAATGAAACTACTCTGGCTGATACTATTTGCTAAAAGTGCACATTTTGGTGAGTATTTTGTCTAAAGATGTAGTTAAACACTAAATCCTATATAATATACCGGAATATATGACTTCGATGTAACTCTACAAGGTATTAATTCTATACATGTATAATAAAGAAGAATGTGAAACTCGGATGATAAAATCTGAAGAGGCAAATGCTTCTAGCGCGTAGGGGAAAAAACAGTCGAGCCATTGTTTTACCTTGTTATGATAAACTAAATATTTTTTTTCATGAATTGAATGTCCTTTATTTCTTAATGATCCTCAATATCTAGTAAAAGTACTGTTATACCATTCCTATATGTAAAAATTATTCATGAACAAGAAATAATCTGAAATAAATTCATATACTGGTTCACATGTGTTGTTTAACTTAGTGGTTGAAATAAGGGCAAATGTAAGAAGGAAAAAAAAAGAAGTATATGTATATGATGTACACACATATCCGGAGAGAGAGAGAGGGAGAGGGGGGGGGTCAACAATCGTTGATTGATTATTACGATGTTAAAATTCTCTATTTTCTGCGTTAGTTTCCGGACAGTGCACAAACAGGACATATGGCCCAGACTGCTCCAAAAACTGCGGGTTCTGTAAAAACAGCGCCCCCTGTGACGTGGTGACGGGGATGTGCCAGGGCTGTTCGGCCGGGTACGAGGGGATTCTGTGTCTTTCAGGTATGTATCTTATTTAGTGTCTACCTATATCTCTCTGTGTATGCACTAGGTAGCAGCGAGGGGGGGGGGGGGAGGAGGGCTCTTATATTCTATATTCCGGCAGATGGCTCTTAAATGGAAGAACAAATTCTAAGTTCATTACGTTGCCAAATGTATATGCAAAATAGGAAAAAATTTAAAAAATTATTTATGAATTCATTTCCTAAAATGACAATGCATATACATATATACACTATATCCATTACTCAGCATCCCTTCTTTTTTTTTTTAAAGTAGTCATCGAATATGTTAACGTTCCCGTAAATCGAGGAAATTAAAAGACCAGACATGCACTTTCAATGTCTATTAGTTTCATTTTAAGGTTCAATTTTTATTCTTTATCATAAGGATGTTCCCAGGGATCTTATGGAGAAGACTGCCTCCTACGCTGTACGCAGTGTGTAAACAACAGCTGCGACCCAATGAATGGTGCATGTTTAAACGGAACAGTGCAGACCACGGAAACAACACAGTCCGCTACCGTAACATCCACAGTCATGTCTCAACCCACCACCACCACTCCACGTACGATCCAGTATAAAATGTCACGTGATCTTTGATAAGTTCATTTTACCCCATTAAAATCTACTGAGTTACAGTTTAAAGGATTGAAAAGCACTAAGTCGTTTTAAGGTATCCGATCCATAAAAAGGCATAATCAACAAAACAGAACTTGTAAAAAGAGCTTTAAAAATTATGCATGTACGTTATAATTAATGTAGGAAACATGCTCAATTTCGATCTTAATAAAGCGTAAAAAGAATTCCACATAAGTTATGTTATTTATCCCTCCTTCTTATTTGTTTATTTCCAGAAAAGGGATTAGTATTTGACAGCCCAGCTGTTTTATTTGGACTATCTGTTCCTATGTTGGTGTTGATTGGAGCTGGGGCGTTAATATTTTTTATCATCATCGCTTTGATATGTCATACCTTATTAAATAGGTAAATCTGCTTATTAAATCTACTACAAGTTATACATATATTGAAAAAAAAATAAAAGACTTTCCTGAAATGTCCATGAAAATATAATATCTAAAGTGGAATGTAAAGAATAAAGTTTACGATTGCAGTTTGTATACCGGTATTCTTTCAGATTATGCCCTAGGAAGAAACAAGTTGAGCCAACATACCATGCTACACGGAGACGGTCTACAAGAAGGTAGGTAGTGGAACCAAAATTAACAGAAACGTTTATCTTATAATCAAACGTCATTCTCTTTTTAGCGGACAGTAATTGTCAAATATATATTTCTAGTATGTCGTTTGTTTACAAGAAATGGTCTTCCAAGCCAACCTAACGAATAGAGCGACTTCTTTTGCCACGAGTTGTGGATTATCATCCCATGATTTCATCAACTTATTCTGTGTATAACCCTAGACACAGAAAAGGCAATTCAGTTTTAAAGATATGGATATGCTGTTTCTTGGTTGCATCCGAGGATTTCTGTTGTGCTCATTCAAAGATTTTGGGAAAATGTTTAAGGAAGAGTTCTTTGATCTACATATATAGAACATTATGTACATGATTGTATGACTTCATATTTTATATTTTCGCCATTATTATTGAATCCGAGACCGGTCATCGAAAACAGGGTGGAGGATTTGTATTGACATTAAGTATAATGAAACTGAGCATCGCTTACTACCAGTACTTTGATTTCTAAAGGACAGACAAACGTTTACTACTGGATGATTTGTGCCAAACTAAGCTTCCTTTTTAAATGTTTGAAATTTAACGACCACTTAAGAAACATTTGCCGCAAGAAAAAGACATTTATTTTTGTTATTTGCATGTTAAATATCATAACATATTATCAAATTACATGTCATTTTACTTTTTACATGGACATTTATTTCTTTTTCTCTTAAGCAAATTTAACTGTTTTACAATTCAAAACACAAAACTTGCCTGAATGTATGGTTACCTTTTATTGTACCAGAAAATGTTTGTAAAAATAGAAGAAACCTTGTGATTTCTTTTAATGATTAGCACTAAATACGAGGACAAAAATACGTTTGTAAATGTATTGTACATTAGATAGGTTATTATTGTGTGTCAGTTGATTTGTCAATATTTGAACAAAATAAAAGGATGAAATGCATAAATGTAAAAATACTTTTATAAATAAAATACAAAAAATGATGGTATTCGAAGTTATTGTTTACTTATTGTAAGTATTACTTATTTATGATTATGTATTTTATTATTTGGTATTAATGAAAAATCCTATAAATTGTGATTTTTAATTTCTGTAAACTAATAATGTTTAAAAGTCATGAACTAAAATATTAGTGAAAACTATCATGAATGTGTGTAATGGGGATGGGTTATTGTACGGGCGGTGTTCAATGATGATTAATTACATGACCATGCTGTGTTCAGGATACTACATGTAAGTATCCGTTTTAATAGATTGTACAAAAAGGGAATACTAGTAATTAGATATTTAATACAGACCCCTAGGAACAGCCCTCCCCTGGTCAATAATTTTGCCGATATAAAGTATACTGTAGGGTATACTGTATCTCTATATATAGTTTATTATGTTATGTTAATTTTTTTCCAGCGAATGCAAGCACATGCATGTTTATGATGTTATGGTGCACTTCTTATTAAACATGCTCAGTTTCTTTCAACCTTTCCAGAATCGTTCGCCAAGTGAATGAAAGTACTAGTATATTTTTAAAGATTTTTTTCAAATATAATGTACTATAGAATCACAAATTTTCGTGATGATTAATTTTCGTCGTATTCGTGGTATGAAGAGGCCCACGAATTCATATCTCGAAATGTGATTATTACATTGGACAAGTACACACTGTTTTTTTTAATATTTCTTAAACCATGAATCAAATCCCTTCAAATCAGTCATTTTTCCTCAATTCACAAAAATTATACAAATAGAGGTGATGCACTAATTCAATTTTAACCCAATAATCGCAAGTCAAACAAGATTATTTCTATTTCCTCAGCAAATGGAACTGATTCATCTTTAAGGGAAAGATAACTGTATTTTTTAATCGAACACGGTCAACACCAGATATATGTCTTTTGACATTTTTTGAATGCTCATTTTTATTCTTTTTAAAAGATATTTTACGAGATGTATCTTTATAAAATTCGGTGACGGGCTTTTACATTTCACGATAATTATTAGTTACATAACGAATTTTTACGCAGTTTAAATAAAAATCAGAAATGAATCACACCGTTATCATTTTATCCGCAGTGTTTTACGTTCTTATGACCAGTTTGACCATCGATGTAATAACGTCCGTTTTGATCGAACTTCATCCGTCATTAATTTCCGCCATGGTCATCTCTGTATCCTATAACATTTAAATCTGAACAAATGGCAGAAACAGAGTCGATAATTTGTATACTATTTTGTCTCTTTCTAGGGAATATAAATGCGTACGGTAAGAAATTACAATTTTTGTACATTAGATATTTTGATTTTTAGATTGTAGCTTATATAGAATTGAAACAGATTAAATCATATCAACATTGACCGATAGTATTGTCATAATGCTGCTAGCTGCGATATCACATTTACGTTTCATATTTAACTTTAATGGAACTCAAAATTGCTCACTCCATTTTTTTCTTCTAATTTCGCTGTTTACTTAAGTATGAAAATCATCCCTGAAAGCTTACCCCTTTTCGCCCAAATCCTCCCACATACAGTAATTTACTGTCTTCATAAATCTCAACAGAAGATTGGAATCCCATCGGTAAAGAGTCGAGTTTAGATCTTTCTATTTGATCTTTTTATGCGCCCGGATCGAAAGATCCGAGGCGTATATTGTTTTTGTCCTGTCTGTCTGTCTGGTCTGTCTGTTTGTCTGTTTGTCTGCAAACTTTAACCTTCGCCATAACTTTTGAACCATGAATGATAGAGACTTCGTATTTGGTATGCCTACTCCACTATTGAAGCTCTTTCAAATGACACCAAGGTCAATGACCTTGTGACCTTGACTATGACCTATATGCTAAAAATAGAGGGTTTTTTTGCAAACATTAACGTTTGTCATAACTTTTGAACCATAAAAGATAGAGACTTCATATTTGATATACGAGGGTTGTCCCGTAGAATCGTGGACAAAGCGTTTTTCTCGAAAAGAAATGGGCGCACTAAGCTGAAAATTTCAGTAAATGTTTATTTATCATATTTAAGTGCAGGATAATTTTTTTGATAAAATTTAGGCAAAAATAATGATTTTATTATGCTTGAATGTGCACGGGGTATTGTCCTACGGCGCACGGACAAAAAACCAAGGTTTTATTAAAGAATACACAAGTTTTAATTCAAAATTCAAACACATAAGATTTGGATTAAAATTATCCTAATTCAATGCCACAATCAAGTTTTGTAGTCTTTGTAAAAATTTTAAGGCATTTGGTTAATTTTTGGCATTTTCTCGAGCATTCGAAATGGGAAAGTGGTAAACAAAACACACGAAAAATGGCGACGTTTTAAGACGTTACGGCACCGGAGAGCAGTTCCGTTTTAAATCGATGTTGTAAGGACACATTTAGAGACTTGAAATGACCATAGAAGAAAAAAGATTATAAAAGTATAACCATATCTTAAGTATACAAATGAAATAGAAGTTTTCTTAGCGAAGTTTTTTTTTTGATCGAGTCCCTGGAGAGTACGAAACATACGGACAAACACCTAAATGTAATAACAAAAGACGCTGTCACAGTAGACCGCCGATATGAAATTTTCTATTAGTTGAATGATGGTGAGAATATTGTTACATGTATATTGTCCGTAACTTACTGATATATCTTCAGAAGATCGCATGAGGGTGCCAATTGGTTCTTCGACTGTTTATGGAGACTAAAGAATGTGTATCAATGAAATTCCTAAATTTAAGTCGGACTCATCCAACTTCATTTTCAGCAAAGATAAAACGTGACGCTGTTTTAGACACTTTGACGTTATAATAGATGCGCCGTAAGGTGATACAATACATGGCATAAAATCACATAATTTTTTTATTTATGCATATATTTATCTGAAATTTGCTGTGTATATTACTAAAATATGTACTAAATAATAGTGAAAATTTCAGGACGCAGTGATGTTTATATTTTACACTAGACAACTTGTCCACGGTTTTACGGGACAACCCTCGTACATACAACGCTTATTAAGCTTTTTTGAAAGACAGCATGGTCAATGACCTTGTGAGCTTGACTGTGGCCTATACGCTAAATATAGCTTTTTTGACGGCAAACTTTAACCTCCGCCATAACTTTTGAACGAAGAAAGATAGAGACTTAATATTTGGCATGTATACTCCACTAATGAAGCCCTTTTACATGACACAAGGTCAATTACCTTGTGACCTTGACTGTGTCTTATATGCTAAAAATAGCTCTTTTGAACTTTCACCATAACTTTTGAACCATGAAAGATAGAGACTTGATATCTGGTATGCATACTTCACTAATCAAGATCTTTCAAATGACACCAAGATCAATGACCTTGTGATCTTTTTTTTTAAATTTGTTGCCGCCGGGCGCATAGTGTTTCACAAACACATCTTTTTTTTTTTTTTTGCTTTTCAGAGTTTTTAATTTTTCACCTACTTCCTAACTTATCTAAAGCCCTTTATATATTTTGTTCTTTTCGTCACGTCTACAATAACAAAATAATATCTACACAGATAATTTGGCCTTGAACCGGCCTCAAAATTTTCTCCCCAACAACGTAGCTGCCACCAATGGCAATGATGGCAACCCAGCAACCTGTATCAATATGTCTCCGACAGCAGTCGCTTCGTCATTGTTTCTCGTGGAGTTTTCCGGCGTAAGGAGGATCGATGAAGTCAACATCACATTTCCCGCAGGTAAGAGAGAGAGAGAGATTTCGTATATAGCCGGTTAACCACTTTTAAACAGTGACTCCGTGTTAACCATAACGAAATCAAGCATATTTATAAAATTTGATATGCTTAAATTACTGAAAGACAGGGTCAAATTAATAAAATTTGTGATTCTGTAAACTTCATATAACTTATAAGATTCTGTTCCTTACTTAAAAATCAAGAAGTGGCTGTGAAACAGTGGTACCATAAGTATGGCAACTGAAGGCCAAGTAATAAAAAGGCCCTAGCTCCAGCTGCTCAAAAGTTATGACCAAGGTTAAAATTTAGTTAATTTTTGCAAATTTTTTGGGAGAAGCCAACTTTTTATCCATACCAACATCTTTCAGTACCAATTTCTTACACTACATTTCCCTTAGATCACAAAAAGTTGGGAGGCCAACCAGCCTTTCCATGAACATCTCCTATAGTATTAGTAATGTTGGGAAAAAAGGGGGGCAGCCCCCCCCCCCCCCCCCCCGTTGCTACGTGCCTGTGTGTATATAAGCTTCATCAACTTAGTTTGTCAATTAGGTTTTAAAGTTAATTTATCCAAATCTGTTGGTAGTTTAAAACCATGCAGGTTGCATTTTAAAGTGTGATTTCAATTGGAGGAGGGAGGATTACACCCCCACTCACCCCACCCCCCACCCCCCACCCAAAAGAGTTATACATTTGATACGTGTGATGCTGCTTTACTTAAATGATAATGAAATGGTTATACATATATATTGTACAAACTGATTAAATATATACTTTAACCCAATGAACTGTATGGTTTTGGTAATAAACAATACAATTAAATACCTCCATTTAACAATAATTAGCTAATCAACACTTTATACATTATTAATGAAGTCAGCTTTGCATTCAAGGAATCTTTTAAAATCATTGAAATATGAGTGTGTAAATTCTAGATGGGGATCGGGAGTCAGCATTTTCAGGGTCATGTTTCAGTTCATGCAATAGATCTATTCTCGACAATATATATTTTTCAAAAATATCCAAAAAGAACGAGATAATTTATTAATTTCAAATTTAACAATTTTATGATTTTTTTTTTCTGCAGGAGCCGTGGGAAATGAGGGATTTTTCATTTCCATTTCTAATCTCTCCAGTTTATTCAGTGGACAAATCTGTTACCGCTCAAAGTTAAACACCATTCCCTTACAATCTGACACCTATCCCTGCATTGGAAAAGGGAGATATTTGACAGTGTTTAACACTCAGAGGACGGCCACCATCGACTTTGATATCTGTGAGGTCGCCGTTACAGGTATATATATAATGCAACAACTTGCTTCGTTCTTTGGGTCCTCGTAACCTGTTCTTTGGAAAGCAGGAAAGAATTTCAGTTGGGATGGGTGGGTTAAATCTTGGCGAAAAATTCTGACGATTAACGAAAAAGACAAGGGACAAAAACGTAGATAAGCTCTAAACTATTCTCTTTTACATCATTTACACCTCAAAAATTATCAAAAAGTTGAACGGCTACTTTATATTACCTTTGTTTTTAATATACTGACAAGATTACTTGAGGATTCTCAAAATTAGTTAAAAAATTGATATGATAAAGGGAACATTTACTTGCACATATCTGAAATGTCCTCATCAAATTCTAGAGGACAAATGTTACATCAAATGAACTACATGTATCTACCACGTCATATTAAGAAATAAAATGAAAAAAAATAATTCGCAAGAACTATCAGGATTTCAATTTCATTTCGAAGTCTTTCTCAAGGTCACACACGACCCTTCGTAGATCTGTAATATCTATTGGTAGTCCCTGATTGTGACCAAAATGTAACGGAATTAAAATGTGGACTTTCTCTTAATTCTATTACTTTCCAGGCTGTCCCTATCAAAGATACGGATTCGACTGTTCCCAGACGTGTGATTGCCCGGACGAATGTGATTACGAAACTGGACAATGCATTAGTTACAAACCAGGTATAAATTCATATTCAAACAAGCTAATTCGGAGAATTTGTGTCCCCCGCTTAGGGAATAAGTCGGATCCCCCTGATTGAATTTGTAGAATTATTAAATGTATACATGTATACTGAAGCAAATAAAATACATGTATGTCAATATGCATGTAAAGATTTGATTGCTTATTCTTTATTATGTGTATAGAATATTCTTTTTATATGGAATATTTATCACACTGTAATGATGATTTTATGACCTCATAAATTTTTCATTTCACATGCTGAATACTATCATTTAGTAAAAAAAAAAAAAAAAAAGGATCATCCGAGATTCGATTCCGGAACCTCTCCACGTAAAGCGAGAGAAATACCACTAGACCACGGAAACGCTGTACAGGGCGTCAAGTATATGTATACATTTATATATTCATGTTCGGTATTCTCAGAATTTTACACAATCCATGGTGTTTGATTTATTTAGCCTTTATTAAACAGTTCTAATAGATGTAATAAGAACATAAAGTCCGCCGAGAACCTGTTTTATACGCAATAACTCTCCTCATGCCCCTGTGCTAAAAATAGCGACATGTAAGACTATAAATACTAATAAAAGAAACGGGGCGGGGCACTTGGAGAGGGGTGAGAGAGGTCCTAGGGAGTTTTGGTATAAAATTACATTGCATAAGCTCAAGATCTTCTTGAAATATCGCCCGGAAATGATAGTGTTACACACAGACAGAATGTATAAATTTACGACCTTGAACTTTGACATTTTGACCTCAAAATCAATAGGGGTCTTCATTAGGCCACAGGGAGTTGTTATGTAAAATTTCATTGCAATAGCTCAAATGGTTCTAGAGATATCGTGTGGAAACGAAAGTGTTATGACAGACAGAATTTGCTTATTTATGACCTTGACCTTTGACCTTTTGACATCAAAATCAATAGGGTTCTTCTTTAGTCCATAGGGAGTTGCTATGCTAAATATCATTGCAAAAGCTCAAAGGGTTCTCGAGATATCGTGTGGAAACGAAAGCGTTACTAATTAATTAATATCCCCCACCAGGCACGTAGCATCGATTTTGAAAGTGGGAGGGGGGGGGGGCAGCCAGTGAATTTTTTTTTTTTACCTACATGAAAAAGTTGCTAAGCAACAACAAAAAATTGCCCACAGTCGAGCTTACAATACTATATTTCCTTCATATTACTTTACTTTAGTATAAAGTGGGGGGGGGGGACAAGCCTCTCAATGAACATTTTCAGTAGTAAAAGTATTGTTGCCAAAAAAAGTGGGGGGGGCAGGCCCCCCCCCCTGTTGCTACGTCCCTGCTCACTTTTCAAGCGGGGGACAACAACCCACATTTGAACGAATCAACATTAACCGTTCAGAATCTAAAATATTTATTGACTATGATTTTTTTGTTTTGGTTGTAGAAACAGATTTAACTAATGTATTTAAACACATGGAATCTGGCTATGATTAGGTAGTTCACTATCGCACCATCGAGCATCGACTCATCGGTCGACGGCACGATATTGCGATCGATGGCGCGATAACGAATACGCGATGGTGCGTTGACGATGCCACGAAAGTGCGATGAGATGGTGCGATAATGCGATGATGACGGTGCAACAACACAATGAAACAGTATTTAACATCGCTTTATAGCCATATTGTACTATTGCTTTCTCGTGTGGTTGTTATTGTACCATCGCGCTATCGCTTCATTGTGTCGTTGTATCATCGTCATCGCAATGTTCTGCAGTTGCTTAGTTGTCATCGCGCTATCAAATCATCGCCGTTGCATCATCACTTCACCACAAGTTATCAACTCAAACTTCGGTGGTGCGATGATAGTAACAACGTAACTCTAATTAAAGATCTGTAGCTGTTCTGGAAAAAAAATTGGGATAGACGACCCATGAGCTGCGCACAACCAAACTCTATGTACAAGTCATGTACGAAGCACATTGGACCGAATTGGCTTTCTGCTCAAGATGACATATTTTGTGCGCAATAAATTTACACTTTTGTCAAAGGGTGACACTGTAGCTCTCTGGTTGTCCATCACAATTTTTTAGACCAGGTAGAAAAATTCTGTCCGGATTTCAAGCAATGCTTTGTCATTTGGTATATTATTCTATATATGTATATGAAAATTGTAGATTTAAATTAAAATAAAAAAATTCATGCCACTCTTCAAAAATTAGATCATTTTAGGTCACCTGAGCTGAAAGCTCAAGTGATTTTTTCTGATCACTTGTCGTCTGTCCGTCTGTAAACTTTTCACATTTTTGTCCCCCGCTTTCGCGAAAGCGAGGGGACATTAAATCTCATTCGTCTGTCCGTCCGTCCGTCTGTCCGTCAGTCTGTCCGTCCGTCACAAAAACTTTAACCTTGCCCATAACTTTTGATTTAGTGGAGCTATGATTTTCATATTTCATATGTGTATTCCTTGTGATAAGACCTTTCTTTGGGTACCACCAAATTTGACCTTTTGACCTTGACCTTGGAGTTTAACCAACTTTTACTCAAAAATTCCAAACTTTTACTTTGGCCATAACTTTTGAATGGTAGGTATTAGGACTTTCATATTTCACATATTTATTTTTTGTGACAAGACCTTTCATTGGATACCACTGACCTTGACCTTTTGACCTTGAACTTGGAAATTTACGTACTTATGAAAAAACTATAACCTTGGCCATAATTTTTGAACGGTAAGGGCTATGGCTTTTATACTTTACATTTATTATTCTTGTAAGAAGACCTTTCATTGGATACAAAGAACTTTCACCTTTTGACCTTGACCTTGGAGTTTTAAATACTTTTTAAAAATAATAACCTTGGTCACAACTTTTGAACGGTAAATACAAGGACTTTTATATTTCACATATGTATTCTTTTTGGCAAGACCTTTCATTGGATACCAACAACTTGACCTTTTGACCTTGACCTTGGAGATTTACGTACTTCTGAAAAAAAATTTAACTTTGACCATAACTTTTAAACGGTAAGGGCTATGGCTTTCGTATTTCACGTATGCAATCCTTGTGAGAAGACCTTTCATTTCATATCAAGAACTTTGACCCTTTGACCTTGACCTTGGAGTTTTAACTACTTTTTAAAAACCTAAACCTTGGTCACAACCTTTGAATGGTAGAAACTAGGACTTTCATATTCTAAATATATGTATTCTTTGGGGATATAATAACTTTGACCTTTTGACCTTGACCCTAAAAAAATAATATCTCGCCCACAAAGACACCGAAAGCGGGGGACCACAATTCTTTGAATTTGCTTGTTATCTTCTAAGTCTTCCAAAGAACCACTGGAGCTTTAATTAAACTTGATACAAAGCATCCTTGGGTGAAAGGGGGATTAAAATGTTAAGATGAAGGACCAAGTCCCCTCACAATGGGAGATAATCTAGAAAAGACAAATATAGGATCGGATCATTAAAAAATCTTATCAAGAACCAGAGGGCCAGAAAAGCCGAACTTACATGGTAGAATCATGGGATATTGTGAACTCTAAATTGTTCAAATCATGATCCTTGAGGGTAGGGCGGGGCTACAATAGGGAATCCAAGTTTTACATTGAAATATATAGGAAAAGTATTTAAAAATCTTCTTCTCATGAACTACTGAACCAGATAAGCTGAAACTTCTAATAAAGCATTCTGGTGAAGTGTAGATTCTGAATTGTTCAAATCATGACCTCCGGGGGAAGGGCGAGGTCGCAATAGGGAATTCAAGTTTTACATAGAAATATGTAGGGAAAAAATGTTAAAATCTTCTTTCCACGAACCACTGGACAACAAAAGCTGAAACTTATGTGGAATCATCTTGGGGTAGTGTACATTCTAAATTGTTTAAATCACGACCCACGGGGGAAGGGGATCACAATAGGTATTGCAAGGGAAATAATCTGGTAAAGAACTGCATGACCAAAGTTACTCAGGTGAGTGATATGGTCCATGGGCCTCTTGTTTTCAAAGTACTACAGATTCTTTCAAGAATCAAATGTCTCTCAAGTGCAACCACCAAAGCACTTTGAAATTGATCAGTAATATGCACTGAAAACTACTGAAACTATACTGTTATGTACCTTGGAGGATTAACGAATGTACCGTACATATTATAGTCTGTGACGTCACTGGACGCTGGGGAGAAGACTGTAAGGAGGTGTGCGGATTTTGTAAAAATGGCGCGGATTGTGACAAAACTACAGGGGCGTGTCCATCAGGCTGTGCTGCTGGATACAGATCGAGCACGTGTACAGTGGGTAAGTTCATTGTAACCCCTTTTAAAGCAACATTTATGAATTTCCCTTCATTTAAAGCTATCGTTTACTCAAGTAAAATTTTCTTTTCTAAATTGATCATCAACACCTTATCAAACAGCTTTATCAACTGTTACAAGAAACCGACATGAAAGTTTACAAACTTATTTTACATTCTATGAAAATTAGAGAGAGAGAGAGAGAGGGAGATGCAAAATGGTAATACAAATTTTTATACCTTTTAAGAATGTATATCCGGTACCTTTGGTGAGGACTGTACCATTAGTTGTGGTAATTGTGTCAACAGCCGCTGTAACCCCGTGACAGGGGCCTGTGACAGCGCTGGATGTCAGACCGGCTTTGTAGGGCCTACTTGTTTTAACAGTAAGTTTTGCTTCTTCAAAATACACTATCATTATATCATTTTGAAGTTGGGGCTTTGCTCATATATATTTGTTTTTTTTTTAAATTGGTATCTAGGATTTTGAACTCAAAAGTTTTTTAATGAATAAATAATGAACTAGAAAATTAAAATTTTGTCTTATATATTTATGGTTCTTTTTTTATTATATCATGTATACTCAACAAAAAAAGAAACGCATATTCAGATTAAATATGAAAATCTGAGTTTTCAGTTTAACCTTATTTTATTATGTTCCCCAAACGGAGTTTGGGAACATATTGTTTTTACTCGGTTTCTTATTATTATTATTATGTTCCCCAAACGGAGTTTGGGAACATATTGTTTTTACTCTGTTTCTTATTATTATTATGTCGCCCCGAACGAAGTCGGGGACGACATATTGATATTGTACGCATGTTTTTTTATCCAGGCTGTTTCTCGGAGATGGCTGGGACAATCTTCCTGAAACTTTCCTTCAAGGACGATCACTGGTTGTAGTTGTGCAGTGAGGTCGTTCAGTTCCAATATGTCTACCGTTGCCATGGAAACCTGTAAAAAGCGACAAATTTTGTCCGAGAGTGTTCTCTCTGGTCCCTTAAACGTTCGTCATGAAACTTTTCTTATTTTAATGATTAGTATCTGTAGTTCTGCAACTCGTATTTAAAATTTTCATATAATCGATTATTGCCATGGAAACCAGGTGAAAGTTAAAATTCTTTTATTTCGATTTTCTCAATAACTACTCAGGCAATCGTTTTGAAACTTTCAATGTTTATTCCTTGCAATGTGTCAAAGTGATTTCTACTTTCAAAATAATTGTAATGAGTCGCTCACGGTTGCCATAGAAACGAAACAGAAAAAAAGATTCAGATGTACACATGTGTTCTCCAAGGTCTAGGTCAAAGGGTCAAAGTTCGTCGTATCCAATAAAAGTTCTTTTCACAAGGATTACATATTTGAAATACGAAAGCCCTAGTACTTACCGTTCAAACCTTATGGCTATTTACTATGTTCAAGACGCCCCCCCCCCCCCCTCTTTTTATGAAGCACACAGCCAAGTAGAATACACAGATATAACATATACAACTTACAAGTAACTTTTTAAAATCTTCATTCATAAAATTCAGTTCCCGTCATGTGATATTTTGCCATCATTCATTCTCCTTCTGTTTTGTCTCTTGAATTTATAAATATTTTATTTTATCTATATAAAAAAAAATAACGATTGTCAGCTGCATTTATTATCATTTCGCGTTTTCTTGTATATCTATCACTTGTATATTATTCATTTCATAAGATAGTGCAAGTATAAATTAAAAAATTGGTACGTCATTTCCATAGTTTTTATTCATTCATAAATTCTTTGATCCGCTCCTGATGGTTCGCAAAGCCTTGATCACCACTGTATACAAAACATTCATCTCGCCGAAAATGTTCATGATTCCGCTAAACTGAGAAAGTTCACACATGATTTATTATCTCATAACACACGTCAGCTCTCTGCAATGCAGAAATGCTCGAATTGATGGTGGCATGTCAGATTCGTTTTTCGTTAGAACCTCTAAAATGAAAGTGAAAGAGGGAAATTTCAGAGGTCTCACTGGCGTTACAATACACAAAATAATTCGGCTGATCTTCTTCATAAATTACATTTCCCAAGCTTTTATCATAGGAAAGATACTGCCAATTAACAAGTATGAGGCTCAGTTCAGTACATCTGCCAGATTTCTTTTATGCAAGTCTGCAAATTGAGGAACTTGTAATTTTCCTGCACTACTTTCTTCTCCTACCGATTCTAAAAATAATGAGTGGGATGTACCGAATTAAGGTCTTCCGTTTCCAATGGAAAGGACTGATATAACTCAATGGTTGTTCAAACTTAGCTTATGGACTTTTGTTTTAGTGATGATAAAAATGAAAGTCTTGTCTAAAACGGGGCGACATATGCTATTGCTTGCAATAGCAGACTTTTAGTTATGTTCCCCAAACGAAGTTGGGGAACATATTGTTTTTACTCTGTTTCTTATTATTATTATTATTTTTCTTCTTCCTGGGAAAATTTTGTCCACGAGTGATCTTGTTAACTACACATCCGACTAAGGTAAAATGTTTTTAGGGTTAGTAGGCATGTTATGTAGAGTTGCCGAACGAAGGTCATTTTGCGCGCACGTGCTTGCAAGAGCGGGCACGTGCAACACGTGAAATGACCAATATAATGAATCCTACCGTAACTTTTGTATTTTTTGATGAAATGTTTTGAAACTCATAATATAAGGATATATTAGTAGTATAAATAAGATGACGTGGTCAATATGGCAAGTTCTCACGCGCATGCACGTGCGCTTCCCTCTGATTGGCTGAAACTAAAGTCTCAATATCTTTCTTGTTTCTTGTCATAATCTTTTGAAATTTTGAACATAGTCCTATATTATAAAGATCTACAGCATGATATATAAAAATTTTCATGAAAGCATGCGCATGCGCGTGTGCTGTAATCTGATTGGCTGAAAATTTAAATGGCTATATCTCCTTTGTTTTTTGACGAAATGCTTTGAAATTTAAAACATAGTCATGCATTAGGATATACTAAAATATGATATAGAAAAAAAATCATGAAATCACGCGCATGCACGTGTGCTGCAATCTGATTGGCTGAAACTTTACATGGCTATAACTCCTTGGTTTTTTGACCAAATATTTGGAATTTTAAAATATAGTCACTCATTTTGATATCCTTCAATACGATAAAGATAAAAAATTATGAAATCACGCGCATGCATGTGTGCTGCAATCTGATTGGCTGAAACTTCAAATGGCTATACCTCCCTTGTTTTTCAACCAAACAGGATGGGATTTAGAACATAGATAAATATAAGAGACTCCTACAAGAAGGTGAAGTCATTATGCACGTGCTTACACGTGCGTGCAAGTCCGTGCACGTGAAATAAGTAAAATTAAAAATACACTCGAATGAGTGCATTTTAATGCTTTTGGATTAAATGCTTTGATATTAAGTATATTAAAACTTTAGGTATTAAGTTTAGAAAAGATAATATGGTCGTTACGCACATGAACACGCGTGCAATGCCTATTTTAAAATATATTTTGGTTTTTCCGGGAAGACCTTGATTAAGTCTAAATTCCATAAAGTATTTCTTATTTGATAGAGATTACAGGGAATATGGCACCAAAAGGGAGTTGGGGAGCGTTTGGGGAACATCTGTAACGGTCCCCGTTACAATTAGCACTAGTTATTATTATTTTTCTTCTTCTTCCTGGGTACTTTTTTGTCCGGGAGTGATCTTGTAAACTGTTCATCTGATGTAGGTAAAACCTTTTTAGGGTCAGTAGACATGTTATGTAGATTTGCGGAATCAAGGTCATTTTGCGCGCACGTGCTTGCAAGAGCGTGCACGTGCAACACGTGGAATGACCAATATAATAGATATAGCCATAACTTTTCTATTTTTTGATGAAATGATTTGAAACTTATAATAAGAAGATATATTAGTTGCAAAGACATGCTGACATGGTCAAAATAGCAAGATCTCGCGCGCATGCACGTGCGCTTCGCTCTGATTTGCTGAAACTAAAGTCTCAATATCTTTCTTGTTTTTTGACAAAATCCTTTGAAATTTTGAACATAGTCATACATTATGAAGATCTACAGCGTGATATATAAGAATTATCATAAAAGCATGCGCATGCACATGTGCTGCAATCTGATTGGCTGAAACTTTAAATGGCTATAACTCCTTTGTTTTTCAACCAAACAGGATGGGATTTAGAACATAGATAGACATAATGGATCCTTACAAAAAGGTATGATCATCATGCACATGCATGCACGTGCGTGCACGTGAAATGAGTAAATTTAAAAATACACTTGAATTAGAGTATTTTTTAAAAACTTTTGAATTAAATGCTATAATATTTAGTATATTAAAATATATAGATAGTGTAGACAAGTTGATATGGTCATAACGCACATGCATTCACATGCGCACGTGTGCAAAGCTGAAATTTAAATATACTTGGTATACTTCTAGGAAAACATTGTTAAAGTCTAAAATGCATAGAGTTTGTTTTATCTAATGAAGCATACCGGGAATATGGCACAAAAAGGGAGTTGGGGAGCGTTTGGGGAACATCTGTAACGGTTCCCGTTACAATTAGCACTAGTTATTATTCTTTTTTCTTCTTATTTCTTCTCCGGTACTTTTTTGTCCGCGAGTGTTCTCAGAAACTGTTCACCCAACTGAGCTAAAACCTTTTTAGGGTTAATAGGTGTATAGTGTAGGTGTGCGGAACGAAGGTCATTTTGCGCGCATACGCGTGCACGTGCGTGCGCGTGATATGAGTGAAATGACTAATATACTTAATATAGCTATAACTTTTACATTTTTTAATGAATTGCCTTGAAACTCATTATATAGTGATATATTAATAGTGTTGATAATGTGACACTGTCAAATTAACACGAACTCACGCGCATGCACGTGCGCTTCGCTCTGATTGGCTGAAACAAAAATCTCAATATCTTTTCTGTTTTTTGACGAAATGCTTTGAAATTTAAAACATATGCATATTTTAGGATGTCCTACAAAATAATATATAACAATTGTCATGAAAGCACGCGCATGCACGTGCGCTGCAATCTGATTGGCTTAAACTTTAAATGGCGATAACTCCCTTGTTTTTCAACCAAACAGGATGGGATTCAGAACATATATAGACATTATGGACTCCTACAAAGGGTATGGTCATCATGCACATGCATGCAAGTGCATGAACGTGCGCTTTGCTCTGATTGGCTGAAATAAAATTCTCAATATCTTTATTGTTTTTTGAGGAAATGCTTTGAAATTTAAATCATAGGCATGCTTTAGGATGTCCTACAATATGATATATAATAATTTTCATGAAATCGCGCGCATACACGTGCGCTGCAATCTGATTGGCTGAAACTTTAAATGGCTATAATTCCCTTATTTTTCAACCAAAAAGGATGGGATTCAGAACATAGATAGACATTATGGGCTCCTACAAAAGTGTATGATCATGATGCACATGCATGCACGTGCGTGCACGTGAAATGAGTAAAATTACAAATGCACTGGATTAAAGATATTTTTAAATACTTATGGATTAAATGCTGTAATATTTAGTATATTAAAATATACGAATAGTGTAGACAAGATGATATGGTCATTACGCACATGCATTCAAATGCACATGCGTGCAATGCTGAAATTTGAATAAACTTGATATACTTCTGGGTAAATATTCTTAAAGTCTAAAATGCATCGTGTTTGTCTTATTTAATGAAGCTTACAGAGAATATGGCACAAAAGGGAGTTGGGGAGCGTTTGGGGAACATCTGTAACGGTTCCCGTTACAATTAGCCCTAGTTATTATTATTATTATTATTCTTTTTTTTCTTCTTTGTTCTCCGGTACTTTTTTTGTCCGCGAGTGTTCTCAGAAACTGTTCACCCAACTGAGCTAAAACCTTTTTAGGGTTAATAGGTGTGTAGTGTAGGTGTGCAACACGAAGGTTATTTTGCGCGCATTCGCATGCACGTGCGTGCGCGTGAAGTGAGTGAAATGACTGATATACTTAATATAGCCATAACTTTTACATTTTTTGATGAAATGCTTTGAAACTCATTACATAAGGATATCTTAATAATGTTAATGATATGACACTGTCAAATTAGCACGAACTCACGCGCATGCACGTGCGCCTTGCTCTGATTGGCTGAAACAAAAATTTCAATTTCTCTTTTGTTTTTTGACGAAATAGTTTGAAATTTTTAACGTTGTCATGAATTAAGACATCCTTCAATATACTATGGAAAAAATTTCATGAAATCACGCGCATGCACGTGCGCCTTGCTCTGATTGGCTGAAACTTTAAATGGCTATATCTCCTTTGTTTTTTGACGAAATGCTTTGGAATTTAAAACATAGTCTTGCATTAGGATATCCTGCAATATGATATACAAAAAATTTCAACAAATCACGCGCATGCACGTGAGCTGCAACCTGATTGGCCGAAACTTTAAATGGCTATATCTCCTTTGTTTTTTGACGAAATGCTTTGAAATTTAAAATATGTTCATGCATTGGGATATCCTACAATATCATGTAGAAAAAAATCATGAAATCACGCGCATGCACGTGTGCTGCAATCTGATTGGCTGAAACTTGAAATGGCTATAATTACCTTGGTTTTCAACCAAACAGGATGGGATTTAGAATATAGATAGATATAAGGGCCTCCTATAAGAAGGTATGGTCATCATGCACGTGCACGCACGTGCGTACATTTGGAACGAGTGAAATTAAAAATACACTTGAATGAGTGATTTTTTATACTTTTGGACTAAATGGTTTAATATATAGTATATTTAAATATATAGAAAATTGTAGACAAGATGATATGATCATTGCGCACGTGCATTCACATGCGCACGCCTGCAATGTTAAAATTTGAATATAATTGGTATCCCTCTGGGAAAACGTTGTTAAAGGCAAAAATGCACAGATGTTGTCTTATTTAATAAGGCTTACATGGAATATGGCACCAAAAGGGAGTTGGGGAGCGTTTGGGGAACATCTGTAACGGTTTCCGTTACAATTAGCACTAGTTAAAAGTGTTTTAGAGTGTGTTCTGATAAAAATCAAACATGTCCTGTTCCAAATTGAAAAGTCAAGTTGATGTCATTTTCAGCGCACCTAAATTCAAGGGGCATAATAATATGTTCTGTGCAATGTCTCAGTCCTAGTGAGTTTCCAATGTACGGTTGTCGTGGACAAATACCAGCTCCTCCCAGTCTCTTGTGAACAATTTGTGAACTTTTATGCTGATTTCTTCAACCAGCAATTGTAGCAACAGTTTTTACAGCAGTTCTGAATTGATTGTTAAAGGGGGGACTGATGGTCTTGTCTGGGTGTGGTTACCCGCTGACGGCCAGTTTTTGGTCTGTATTTCATGTTCTTAGTTGGTGGAGACATATGTTAAACCGCTGCAAAGCCAATTGATGTACACTAAATGCAATTGCAACCTCCTGTTGCGTAGCTCCGGTTATCTTCCTAATTAGCCCGTGTTGCGCTCATCTTTGTTAAGGCATGACATTGCAACATCAATATTTTTATAAAATCTTAAATGTGGGTTTAATAGGAGTGTTTATTGTTTCTCTAAATTCAAAATATCAATGAAAATAGACCACCGGTTTACAAGAAATCATGAAAAACACTATTTTCATAAACATGATTATTCAGGGGAAATAACTCAACACTTTGGGTTTAAAAATCGATGTTGTTCTTTAAATATATCACAGGTATCCAATGATAAAAAAAGTAGTTGTTCCATATACTTTTTCAAATTTCTTTGATGACTAAAACAATATGCGTTTCTTTTTTTGTTGAGTATATATGCATTAGGCACTTGTTTCGTAAATAAATTTTAAGCCATAGTATAATAATTATAATATAAAAATAATAAGATATTATTCTATGGATAAAAATTTATTTACGAAACAATTGCCAATGACATTAGGTCATAAATTACTTTAGTTAAAACATAATTGTGATTTTAACAGCGATGATGAGAATTCATAGGACATGTATTATGATAGATACATCATGAGGTGTAAATGATTTGTTGAATTCAGCAATGTATCTTTAGTTAAATCTCAAGTATTTATGTGTTAATTACTATAACCAAAGGATGTCTTTAATGATTTGTGTCTATTTCACAACTGGTTTGTTCACTACGGGAGCTGCTATAAGACATATTCTTGAGATTTTCTTGAAGAAAAAAAAAATCGTTCCCATGAACTAAAATTCATTCCCACAAAATTTAAGTTTTAACGTAGGTATGAATTTCATTTCGAGAAAACGAGTTTTTCATGGGAACGATTTTAATTTTACGGGGACGAGTTTTACTTCGTAGGAAAGAATAAAAAAATATATCTCAAGCGATATGTCCTATAGCATCCACTTTAAAAATGACTTATAATGAGTAAAAATATTTTGATATTTATGAGTTTGAGTGCTGCAAATATCTATTTAACTTATATTTCTACTCCAATCATTCAAACAGTCAACAATTTTAACAACAATCTACAAGATAACTTGCTAAACACGTGGGAGGGAAATGTAGCGACGGGCTCGATCACGTATGCTGTATCAGGCTTATATGACAACAACCTAGTTTCTTGTGCCTACCAGAACGCCCCTTTCTCCAACACTATCGGTTCTACAGTATTTAATTTTCAACTGACAACGGAGAGAGTACTCAGAGAAATAACCTTAACATTTAGTACCCAAGGTAGGAATGAAGACCAGAAATCTAAAACATGAAAAGGACCACTTGCTGTTAGATAAAATTAGAAAAGACATTAAAAAGTCCATTACTCTTTGCAAAGAATCACAAAATGTGCACATGATGAACAGGCAAACTCATTTTAAAGTAAAGCTTTGAAAAAAAAACAACCAACAACAAGTATTAAACTGAATATTATGCAAGTTTTATCTTTACCTTTTTTCACCTGAACAGCAAGTGCAGCATCCAATTATGCCGGATTTACCGTATCTATATCTGACGGCACCAATCAACAAACCTGCTTTACCTGGACCTCGACTGGTGTCCCGGAGTACGTACAAACCATTCCTTGTGTGGGCCTGGCAAAGTCCATGACCATCACCAATGAACGAAGAAGTGGAGTGACATATCCCTCAGCCTGGGGACCCAATCCTGGTCTAGGATTTTGTGAGGTTTTGGCGACAGGTACTTTTCGAAATTTTAAATTAAAAATATGTGGATCAGTACATAAAAAGCATCCCCTGCCGACCAGTCATACCTGCCGTGTGCACCATTGGGAAATAAAGGAAAAATCCATCAACAATATTAGTGTGTAATTGATGGTTTAACACTTAGTGTGAAATACGTCAGACTGCATTTGACTTAATGATACATTGTATTTGCTGAGAAGGTCAATGTATCGACCATAGAACTTACGAAATGATGACTTAAAACGAGACTGCTGATATTCTTGTTTCATCAACTTGTCTGTCAATATACTACCCTGTTTTTGCACACTGTATTTGTGAAGAGTAACGATTTGGAATTTGTAGAACTTACTAAGCCTGCAACGTATTTTATTTGTAAAGATGATTGAGTGTCTGATTGACAATATCTATGTGGTTTTCGAAAAACCAGGTTTTCCAACAATCTTTTAGAATTCCCATGAGTACCAATTGCGCCCCGTTATTAGCAGACCTATTTTTGTATTCATTAGAAGCAGAATTTGTCCAAATCGTTTACGTAAAAAGAAGAAAACAATTGTTGTTGCCTTCAACTCGACATTTATATATATCGACAACGTACTGAAAAATTGAAAATAGACAATGGTTATTTTCGTGTCGAAACGATAGATATATCCCGGTTAGCTTGAGAGAAAAAAAGATACCACAGAGTCTGACAAATCTGTTTCATAATTTTAAATATTTTACTGGGACCTGTCGTAGATTATCTCTAGTTATATTGATAAGGAATTGGTACCATGGTAACATTATTTACATCTTACGAGAAGAAAAATATCATCCAAATCATAAATCCAATTTTTTTAACTACAGGTTGTCCAGCGGGAAAATATGGCGCTTATTGTGAAAAGTCGTGTATTTGCCAGGTTTGTGACTATGTCACTGGGGCATGCCCTAACATCGATCAGAGTAAGTTGGTTTGGATTTTACCTTATTAATTAATTAAACAACAGCAATAACCAATCAGAGCATAAATGATTCTTTAAATAAAGCATTTTATCCACCATTAAGAGAAACCTGACATAAATGAATTTTAATAAAAAAATGATTGACTTGATTTTTTTTCGATTGCAGATTGTAGGAATAGAATGTACGGCGTGAACTGTTTAGAACAATGTGGGAACTGTAAGGATAATGAGGCCTGTAACATAGAGACAGGGGCGTGTCCTAATGGCTGTACCGCGGGCTACAATGGAACACTCTGTAAAGACGGTGAGTTTTAATTCAGTCATTTTTTAAGATGTTCTCTCTGTCTGGAACTTGTCTTTTATTCTCTTGAGATCACATACTGCATATTGTTTGCTTTTTCCATCTGCGGGTTGCAAACTAGATTTGATTCAATATAGCAAAAGATGGCGAAACGACGAGTACTTTTGTGCAGTGAAAACAAAGAGAACTAATCGAGACCTAGCTTAGTCCTTAAAATATTGATAAACATTACAAAATAAGGATTGTTTATATTTTCAAAAAAGATCCATGAAAAGATATATATATATATATATATATATATATATATATATATATATATATATATATATATATATATATATATATATATATATATAGTATAGATGGGAAACAGATAATTTGATAAGAAGCCCGTTATGCTAAAATTATAGATATATTAACAATATGTATTTCCATTTCATTGTGAAATAAAATTGTTGATTTAGACTTTAAAAATGCCTGGCAGGACATTTTTGCATATTTGGCATCCTTAGCGTCGGACTCAGAAAATTGATTTTGCAGTCATGTTCTCAGCCTAATTTACATTGTAAAAACTTTCAAAACAGATGGAAATATATATATATAGATAGATAGATATATTAACAATATGTTTTCCCATATAGCTTGCCTGGCAGGACATTTCGGAGAAAATTGTTTGCAGTCATGTTCTCAGTTTTGTAAAAATAACAGAGTTTGTGATTCCGTGACCGGAAGTTGTCCAGAAGGATGTTCCCCTGGATACCTAGGCTCCACGTGCAATCAACGTAATTCTCTACATTTATCATATTTCATTAAAATGAAAAAAATGTGGTGTATGAATGTATTCCAAAAGGCGGTAAAGTTAAATAATTATGGTTTTTGAAGTAAGTGTATAAAAATTGATTACAACTCAGTGAACAACTGTTGCCTTGTGTTACTGTCAAACATGGTGAACAGGTAGGGATTAGTTTGACCGTATGTCCGTCTGTAAAGCACTTCGCAAAAAAATTTGATATCTGAAACTGACAAAAATGTTCCTCAAACACTTGTTTCTTTAAGCATTTTGATAAATCTTCGCAGATTACGAAGATCAACCTGACAAATGTTATAATTTATTTATAAGTAAGGCTGAGTCTCTCAACAAATAATCGTTGAGTAATGGACATTCCAAGACACACCAGTTCATACAAAACTTTGTCTACGAAGGCTTAAAACAGAAAGTTATAGCTTAAAGTATTGCACATTCGTACACACATCATCCATACAAACTTGGTCTGTGAGGGTTCAAAATCTTTTAATGGACATGTTTTAAACTCTTTAGTCTGGTTGTTAATTCAGGAAATTAAGTGATATCCAAAAGGCTTGTCTTATATTGTATATGTCAAGAAATATCACCTATATATGTTTCAAGTGATCATAGGGTTCTCCGTTCCTTATGAATGGATGTGTTCCAACAACAGGAAATGGAAGTAGGTGTGCATGCATAGGTGCATTACTAGTATTCAGTTTGATCGGAATAAGACACACTTGCTTACTTGGTAATGGACCAGTGTACTCTAAAAGTTTATCTGGAAATAGTTGATCATGTGTAAGTCGGTTTTATTGAAAAAAAAGGCCAAAATCCAGCATCTAAAGAATCTTTCGTAGTGTAACTCCCTATTTTCTATAATCCGTGTCATCCTTGCAAGTTTAGGCAATATTAAGTTAATAGTTTCTAAAGGATATGCGCCAAAAACTTAAACCTGATCAATCATTAGAAAATGTTGATCAGATCCAGCATCCAAACCTGTTCGATAGTGTGCTCTAGACGAAAAATCCATTCAAGCTCGGTTTCAAAAAGGATAACAGTAACTTAGAAATGGACTCGAACCAAAGCCTTTTAATTGGCCTCTCTTCCAAGAAAATAAGTCAGATTCAGCATTGGACGTCTTATAGTGTGTAAGATTCGATGCATCATCCATACAAGTTACAGCAATAATAAGTCCAGATATGACAGTAACTTGCTTATAAACTTGTTCAAAAACATGAACAGGGTCACCGTCCCAGGATATATAGCAAAAGATCATCTTGTCTTCGTTGAGATGTTGTATAAAGCAACTCATACTATACCCTGTTGTGATAATCTGTTGTTTTAGATCATATTCTTTTATAGCCCCAATTTCCAAATCCTAATGCGTTGTGTCAAAATTAAATCCCGAATTTTTATCTATTTCTCAAACAGCGTGTGCTTCTGGTAAATATGGCGACGGATGTACGGAGACGTGTGGTAACTGTTTAAATGGTGCCGTGTGTAACCCGGTTAACGGGAGTTGTATTGGAGGCTGCTCCCCGGGGTACGGGGATTCACCGCTCTGCAAAAATGGTACATTATTTCAATTAATCCAACGGCATACTCTGTAAAGTTTTACAATTATAACCCATTCTATATATTTAACTTTTATTAAAGGCTAAATGCATTTTATTAATCTGTAGCTTACATAATTAAGTTTTATTTATCTCAAACTAATGCTTTTGAAATACATGTCCATTGGTGTTTCATTTTTCAGCATGTGAAAATGGCACCTATGGTCAGGATTGTCTTAACAACTGTAGCAGAAATTGCCAAGACAACGCATGCAATTACGTTAGCGGAATTTGCACCAAGGGATGTATTATAGGATATCAGGGGGATAAATGCTTAAGTGGTATCCATTTCATTGAAATTAACATAACATTATTGTGGATATATAATCATATTTTGATACTAGTATCAATTTCTTTGAAAATAACATTTAATGTTTGTGGATATGTATTTATTACCATTTACTTCTTTGATGAGAAAGGTTTAAAAATTTATAATGCCAAAATTGATTTATACTAGTTTATATAGAAAGACCTGTTGTCGTGCAGTATGTGATTTCATTGTGCAAAAAATGTAGAATTTTCGAATAATGTCTTGCGATCTCTTCTCCTACTTCTCCTACATATATAATACGATCATATTTTGATCTCTTCATAATTATACCTGTATTGCTATTTATTTCAAGAAAATGTTCCTATTGCTTAGGCTTACTTCATCGTCACTGTTCATAACCATCGTTTAGCTGAAAGCATGGCTGATGTTTCAAATTGAATGTTTAATTTTTATGCCAATTCGCAAAGTCGGTGGTTCTGAGTCTGCTAGTGTCCACGTGACATTTGACAAACTCCATCTTTTTTGAGGGGGTCGGGGTGCTTGCTCCTTCTCTCTCTCAGAAGCGTCAATCAAATTGAGGATTTAAAAAAAAAGATATATAAAATGTAAAGACAAAGAAAACTTTTGACACAGTACACATGGTTCTTGTCAATAAAAGGCTTCGTGCAATTAGCCAAAAGATGAGAAAAACATTCTAGATTTGTTTCTCCGAAAGACGTCGCTGCAGTCAGCTCGTAAAAATGACTGAAATATTTCGGTCAGTGGTCCCATACAGCAAAGAATGGAATCAGAATCCTTGATGTTATCAAAAATGTGTTTATGTATGCACAACACAAAGTATTTTTAAGAAATATTATTCCCCGATCATGACAAGGAGAACACGGCAGGTGTGATCGGTCGGCAGGGGATGCTCACTCCTCCATGGCACCTGGTCCCACCTCTGCTCCTATTTTGTATTGTTTTATGGACTTTTGAGCTTAAATACTGTTCGTTATCTCCATATATTTCACGTATTAAAGAAAGCTTTACTTTGAAAAACTATAGACATATTTTAAGCATGCCATTGAATAAAAAGTTATAATTGTATTTTCTAAGATATTAGAAGTTCCTTTCTAGAAAAATACATTCATTTTTCTGTAAAAAAAACAAACAGATTTTTTCTTTCGTACATAGTGAGATACTGCATGGAATAAAAATATTAAAGGATTTGAAAAGCTTTCTTTAATAGTATATTCCAAGAATGAAAAAAATTATAATCCTTATCAAGGCAAATCTATTGGTCAACAGTACTGACCACGGAGACAAGCAATGGTTTTCCCCTTGTTTCTTTTAAAGCTTGCCTCCTTTAAGTGAACCATTTTTGTAGTTCACCAGAATTCTTTTACAATGTACCCACTAGTTTTCACTTTCAGCATGTGATAATGGTAAATACGGACAAGACTGCAATGAAACTTGTAGCAGAAATTGCCGAGACAACTCGTGTCATATCGTTAGTGGAAATTGTACCAAAGGGTGTATAATAGGATATCAAGGGAATTTCTGCTCAGCTGGTATCAATTCCAATAATCTATTGTATTGTATTTAGCCCCTCCTGAATTTTCCGATTTTGATAATAACCATTTTTGTAGTTCACCAGAATTCTTTTACAATGTACCCACTAGTTTTCACTTTCAGCATGTGATAATGGTAAATACGGACAAGACTGCAATGAAACTTGTAGCAGAAATTGCCGAGACAACTCGTGTCATATCGTTAGTGGAAATTGTACCAAAGGGTGTATAATAGGATATCAAGGGAATTTCTGCTCAGCTGGTATCAATTCCAATAATCCATTGTATTGTATTTAGCCCCTCCTGAATTTTCCGATTTTGATAATAACTAAAAGTTTAGGCATGATATTTTTTTCAGATGTAACATAAATAAATATACTTTTAATCTATTGAATTTTCAAAAAAGAAAGACAACTTGTAACTCATATTGAATGTAAACTCAAAAAAACTTGTTTATATTTTAGTTGACTGATGTGCTCATTAAATTCTCTATTATACAATAACCCTTTTTTGTAGTTCACCAGAATTCTTTTACAATGTACCCACTAGTTTTCACTTTCAGCATGTGATAATGGTAAATACGGACAAGACTGCAATGAAACTTGTAGCAGAAATTGCCGAGACAACTCGTGTCATATCGTTAGTGGAAATTGTACCAAAGGGTGTATAATAGGATATCAAGGGAATTTCTGCTCAGCTGGTATCAATTCCAATAATCCATTGTATTGTATTTAGCCCCTCCTGAATTTTCCGATTTTGATAATAACCAAAAGTTTAGGCATGATATTTTTTTCAGATGTAACATAAATAAACATACTTTTAATCTATTGAATTTTCAAAAAAGAAAGACAACTTGTAACTCATATTGAATGTAAACTCAAAAAAACTTGTTTATATTTTAGTTGACTGATGTGCTCATTAAATTCTCTATTATACAATAACCCTGATCTAATTAACTATTCTTATAAAGTCATGTACCAATATATAAATTTGATACATCGTTCCAAAAAAAAATTGATTGATTTTTCATTTAATCATTTTATCAATATTCTTATAACTTTGGGAAAAAAGAAGAAATTAATCATCTCTATGATTCATATATTTCTTGAAACTATAGAAATGAAGAATACTAGTATTTTGAAATGGATTTGTTGGTACAATTAAGGCAAACTGTCTGAACACTATTATTTTTACAGAGTGTTCTCGAGGAACATATGGGCAGGACTGTACCATGCAGTGTAATATCAATTGTATCAACTCCACGTGTAACCACATAGATGGCACTTGTACTCTCAATAATTCCGACAATGGTAAATTTTCAAAAAAAAAATTAATGGAAATTTACACCTCAACATTTCAACTTTTTATCGTTATTAATTTTTTTTTTTACTATTGATTATAAAGCTCTAGTATGGTTGAAAAAATACGTTTTCCTCAAGAAAGATACGTCCAAAATTATGTCTAGCTTAAAAGTCCTAAAACAAACTCTTTCCTTAAGGACTAGGTAGTCAGGTCCTCAAATTCGTAATTTCAGCTATTAACTACTTTGAAATGCCCACAGTATTGTGATCTAACGGTTGACTTGACTGGGGTGGCTGATTATAACAAGTTTATATTAACCATGGAGTTACATCCAAATCTAAAATCATGAAGAAATGTATATATCATAAGACATACTAGTATGTTGCTTTGAATACCCTTCCTGTCCCTTCAAAAATACTGGAGTAGTGGACAATTATACTGACGTTTGACTGGAAGGTCCACGTAAACTATTTAATTGTATATTTACAGGGACGATAATAGTAGAGCCAATTGTGTCAGCAGGGCTGTCTACGGACGATCTGGCCATGCTCATCTGTCTGGTGCTGGGAGTCATCACACTTATCGTCGCTGTCGTCTTTATTGTCATCGCCGCCAGGGCCCATAAACGGTAAAAATAACAGGAACTTACTGATATGGTAGACCAATGAAAAAAATAGCTCTTATTAAGAAATTGAAGTATTTTTTATCAAATATTAATTCAGTGTTAAATTTCTTGAAAGTTATGTTATGAAATTTGAGTAGAGATCAAGGGTCAATATTAATTTTGAAAGTTTAAAGAAAATGCGTATGAATTTACTCCTGAAGTTTTTTTTGGTAGTTTTAAACAAGAAGCAGAGGAATATCAAGAGGAAGAGGAAACACGCAGTGTCAGCAAAAACAGGTAAGTTACATGTAGTGACTACAAATATAGAGACCCAAAGTATCAATAAAAGCAAGCAAGTCAAGTTTCAAAAGGTATCAAGACATACACAATCAGCTTAAGTAGGCAAGTAAGACCCACAAATATATAGAGGAACAGCAAAAACAGGCAAGATAGACACCAAAAAGTTAGAGAAACGTTTTATCAGCAAAAGCATGCAAGTTAGACACAAAAGTATAGAGACATATTGAATCAAGAAGAGCAGTCAAGTTAACTCAAACGACATAGAAACATATACATGAGTATCTGCAAAATAAAGGAAACTAGACCCATAAAATAGAGACACGTATCCGTAAAAGCAGGCAAATTGTAGAGACACAACACATAGTATAAGCAAAAACAGGCAAATTAACCCCCCTAAAGTAAGCACTGATGAAACTGCAGTTAGCTCAACCTTCTTTAAGTATTTAAGCTTTTTCCAAATACCCGGTAATGCAGCTGCCTTCAGTGAAGTTAGTTTTTTGCCAAAACAACAACAGAACAGTTTTTGTGATTCCATAAATGTCATTTATTAAAAATGATGATAAAATTCAAATTATAAAAATAACTGGGAGGCAAAAAACCAGTATATCCTGTAATACACATAATAGGTAGAACAGACCAAAAATACGTACATAATAATACTTACAGCAAACAAAATCACTATAATGGCCTCCCAGAACTAGACGGTACAACAAAAGATATGGGTATTTATCACGGGTACTAGTTGTGATATGACTATATATTTTTTTAATCATCTATGTCTAGTCTGCGTGTGATATGCTAGTCACATGCATTTTTGCCTTTTGATGATGTACAGTTACATTTTCTATACAGATGTAAGCAATGGGACTTAAGTAGTCTTGACATTATATGTTATTTTGTATATATGTTTTTCTGACCACTTTACAAAAAACTGCCTTTTACATTTTTATGTACTCTATTTTGCAGTTGTACTTGTAATTGTCTTTTATAGGGAATGTTAATTTAAATTGTGTTTTTTCCTCTGTCATTTATTTTCAGCCGCATGTTTTGTGCAATATTTTACAGGAAAATGAATGACATTCAACTCTCTGATTATCTTATTTTCTATTGGTATTAGGCAGACATACATAAAAAAGGTGGTCCAAAACTTTCTTTTGTAAAAATAAAAACAGAGTGGGGACCTTGGTCATAAGAAAAAAAAAGATAAATATTACCTACAGAATAAATATTTTTTTTTATCAATAAAGCTTAAACAATATGCAGTATGTTTCTTGAGAAACTATCGCTTAAAATTTTATTGGTATGAGTAAAGACTCTTTTCATTTCAATCATCGAATTGAACACAAACAAGATCAACAGACAAGAATGAGGGTTAAAATAACATTGAATGTTGCTATTAGGAAGCCGAAAGTTAGGTTATCATTTTGATTCTTTTCTCTTGAAAATTGAAACTGATCTGCATCTCTGTTGTAAAAAAGTAAGAGAATATATCCTTTATTTGAATTTAAAACAAGGATTAGAAAAAAACAGACTACAGAAGAAAATATTATTCCGTTTAATTTTAATTCGTAGGGAACATATGTAAGAAACAAGATAATAGTATTTGCACAGAAGAAATGACTTACTTAAATATGGAAACGAAAAATATGTGTTACAAGAAGGAAATTCTGGTCTTATTATCAACACACATGTGTAGAGTATTATCAGTATACTAGTATATTTTCCCTATAAATGTTGTATTTGTCTTCACAGTCATGATGCCCTGCCAGCTACACCAAACAACAGACAAACCAGATCTGAAGACCACTTGATGCACGTGCAAGGTACCCCCAATTAAACCCAGAGTAACCATTACGTGGAATTGGTCAAATATGAAGGAAAATTCATTTTAAAAAATCATATTGTTTTTCTGTAGAAATTTCAGTAGATTAAACATGTCAAGCGCATGATAAAAATGCAACCAAAGGGATGATTGTGATTTGAAGTTAAAGCATTCAGAAAATTATTAACCATAAAACAATTGCAAATTTGTTTTTAATAGTCAATTTTTCTGAACTTTCAAATTTAAAGCTAAAATCTTAGAACGATACTGTTTGTGTCTGCCGAATTTCATATAATATTTGTAACTTATTGCAGATGTTCAGACTTCAGTTATTGGTCCTTATAGGTTCTCATTAAATCCTATTCCATCTATGTTAATTGACATTCTCTTCATATAGTTTTTTTTAATTCAGCACACGTTTCCTTCATTTTATTAAAACTTAATTCATTGGGGGCACTTTTTATCATTTCTATTTATTAAAAATAAATATTCTCTTTCTTCAAGTTGTAATTCAATGAACATTTTGCTTTCTTCCTTCCTTTCAAATACTTAAGTTTGTTTCCTACCTTTCATACACAATTATTTGAACAGAGATTTTTTTTCCAATTGAATTATATCGATTATAAATGCCTTTGGTTTCTATCTTCATGTTCAGGGTTAAAGTTCTTGAATGTAATTGTCCGAAGCATTTCGTAAATAATGTGCGATGTAAAAAAAAAAAAAAACGCATATAACTGATGTCTTTTGGGTGAAAAGGATTATTCACGGTAGAGACAATCATCAGAAAGTAAAGGTCTTTCTTTCGTGATATTTTTTTTCTTCTGCTATGGTTTAAAAGAATGCTTTGAAGTTGAAGGTCTGCAATTAGTTACAAATATTTTTTTTATTATAAAATTGTTAGTATTGTGTTCATTAAAGAGATGTTCTACTTACCTGCAAAAAAATGTCCTTCAACGAAAGATAATATTTGTTCGGCCGTATTCCCTTAAGATTGTCGTGCATTGATATATTTAACCTTAGTATATAGTAATTAATATTTTTACATGTCTTAATTAAACTTTTTAGCATAAAATTTGTTTAAGACACGTCTTAAAGTTTTTGTTTGTCAGATTGATAAATAATGAATAAAAGTTGTTGAATTTACTGTTTTGTAGTTGTTTTTCATAGTGTCAAAAGGATTAAAGCTTCATGTCATTTTAGTACATGAAACTTCATTGTTGGCTGTATTTTCATGTAAACAAGATTATTTAGACAGTAACAAAGTTACATCAATAGAATGAATATATGTGATACAATAAATCAACTTTTAACTATTTTATCAAATATTTCCTTCAATTTTTTCGTGTATCTTTTTATATCTGTCTTTCATCATGCTTTTTATATGCAGACTATTACCTTTATATGAAGTTTTATCTTTTTGAAATAAACTATGAAAAAATTACAAAACTGAATTAATCAAAATTTTATGTAAATACTTCTCCGAAATTTTCCAACCTTTGTTCTTGCTCAATATAAATAGGGCCGTTTCTCAGCCGTCCGAAACCCGCTCCCCCTGTCGTGGCGGACGACAGCAGCCTCTATTTCGGCGTTGATGACGTACCCTCGAAGACCGAAGATTACTACAATGCTAGTGTGTTTGCCTGTGGAATACCTATACCGGAATTAAAGAATGTCATCAAAACTGACCAGAAGCGGATAGAAGAAGAATACAAAGTATCGTGTTTCTTTAAAAACTACATGTTCACTACATACATATAATTGAGAATTATTTGTTTTCATATTTATTGAATGTCACATGAAATCGATTTTGGTGTTTATATACATTCAATTGTATAATGCAGGAATTGCAAAAGGGAGTTATTCATCCTTGTAAACTTGCCAACAAGCCAGAAAATAAGCCAAAGAACAGATACCTTACAGTTTTACCATGTAAATTAAGGCTTTTATTTGATTTACTTTATTAAATCAACAAAAACATTTATTGTTAATTTTTTGTCTAATTTTTTTTATGTGATAAAATGCACAATATATAAAAGTTTTCTTCGTTGGATTCATCGATAGTAGTTTGGCTTTTTAGGGCTGTAAAAAACGTTTAATAACAACTTATTTTAAAGATGACCATTCGATTGTCGAACTGGCACCTCTTTCTGGAAAGCCAGACACTAAGTACATCAATGCCAACTACATAGATGTAAGTGTTTTTCATTTAATTTTCATTTCTATTTTATACGTTAGATGTATTTCTAATTCATTGGTGCACAAATCGGAATAGCAATAAGATCTAGATTTCTGTATAATTCTATCTATTTTATTCCCAAAAATTGTTCATAATTGTTTTTAATAGGTCTTTTTGAATAATAATTTTTGAAAAGCCAAAAACTTGAACCTTTTTAATTCCGAACAATACTCATTACTTGGAGAATATGGTTAAAGAAAACCTATTTTTAAAATTATTATTTTATTTATACATGTATTCTTAATTTTATTTTAATTTAGAGTACCCTGGAGGATAAGGCTTATATTGCAACGCAAGGTAGAGTATACTTGTTTTGTTTTCATCATCGAATTCAAAATTTTGAAAACATTTAAAAAGAAGTTGAAGTATATAGGTTAATTTAACTTACAGGACCAATGACGTCGACTATTGGGGATTTCTGGAGACTAGTGTGGCAGACCTATTCTGGCAAAATCGTAATGCTAACAAAGCTTAAGGAGAAAAATAAGGTTAAGAAACTAGAGAATATAATTATGTATATTTGATATTTGTAATTTCATACAAAAGTTTTTATTTGTGTTTCGTTAATCCGAAACTGTTTAGGACAATGCATTGCAAACAATACCGGTACTATACAGTTATTGACTGGGAATAAGCAACATATGATTTGTTGGACCTGAAAATGAAAATGTTGCCCGAGACCGCAGGTCCAACAAATCATGTGTTGCCCGAATCCCAGTCTAAAACTGTTTTGTTATACCCTTCACTTTAAGATGTAATAGATACAAACTGTATCATCCATTACTTTTTATGGAAAATGTTGGCTTAATCAATGAAGTTAAAACAATCGCTAAGAAAAAAAAATATACCAAAAATATATCAGAAAACATACTCTTCCCATCTCTGTCTTTTAAGTACTAGTTGCAACAAGTCTTGTAGCTCTGAACTTTTCTGCATTATAAAAAAATTTAAAACACTCGAACAAACACACATACATTTGCAATTTTTAATTAATATAACCCTGTCTTTATCAGATAAAATGTGCCCAATATTGGCCAAATAAAGGATCGACTTTAGAGTTTGGGCTGTACAGAATAGCAGTCCAAGCAGAAAAGAAACACGTCACTTACGTACAAAGGGCCCTTCGACTGGAAGACATGACGGTTGGTCATATTTTGCTATCACATTTACTTCATATACTCTTTGTTTTCTTATGTAATTTAATGACAAGCAACCTGAAGTCATTTTGTCCAATTTTTTTTACACTTAAATGAAAAAGAAGAAAATAAATTCAATCTTGGTTAAAACAGTTTTTTTGTTTTATAAACCGTTTTGCACTTTACAAGAGTAAATTGTCCAAACCCAGTTAATAGAGTATGATCTGGTGGCAATTAAAGTCTTTCCTTAAATAAATGAACAACCACGATCGAAGCACTTATATTTACTGGTGCCCTTACAGACCAGTGAGTGTCGAACCATCCACCACTTCCACTACATGGCCTGGCCCGACCACGGGACTCCTGATCACGTGCAACTTGTTGCGTTCCATCGTCACGTGACTTCTGAAGCGACAGATTTCATAGGTCCTATGGTTGTACATTGCAGGTATAGTATTGATCTGATGGTATTTTCTAGCAAAAAGCCGTTATTTAGGCGATTTCTACTCTTTACCAATCCATCAAATCATTTTAAGCGGTATCGCTACGTGATGAAAAACATCCCACTCTAGAAAAATGATTTTTCTTTCTTGATGTGTATTGCTCAAATAAAAAACAAAAATATAGGATTCACATTATAAAAAAAAGGCTGGAGCACTTCTGTAAAATCAAGGGTATTTTGATTGTTGCTTTAAAAGGTATGACATCTAGTACTTTCTACTTACTAATAGAAATTTTCACATAATTAATTTCATTTAAGTCAAAAATTTTTATCAAAAAACAGTCAAATTCAGCTGTCAATGGAATTTTCTCTTCAAATAATAAATTTGCCAAAAATGGTATGAATTTTTTTCTGAAAAATCATGTATGCAAAAGTAAATGTTAAATAGAATATGTATTATATTGAACCCCATCTTCCATTTAACTGATACAGCCTTAAATATGACTGTACAAGAAATTTGTGTCATTGGTGTTACTATTTTTGTTTTTGCTACAAAAGAGTTATCATTCCTGATAAGAGAATATCTCCTAAGTCATATTAATCACTTCTAACCAAAAACAACAGAAAAAGTTCTTTGATATTCATGATCAAACATATTGATGGACTTCAGAAGTAAAAAAGTACACTATACAGACTTTTTTTGTCAGTGGTGTTCCATGTTATTTCAAAACAATTTTAGATATTCATTGAACTTTTTTGTAAGATGAATAGGTGAACTGATAGCAATGTGGACAAAACTTTTATCTCTTATCTTAAAAGAGATACCAGATCATTTTATGACTAATACCTCAATTTTTGCATTACTTATAGTTTAACACCAATGACAGAATGGTTACACCATTGACAAAACAAATTACTTTTGGAGGCAAAATATATTTTCCTTTTTAGAAAAGTCATTTATTTGTATTCTACTTTGCAAACCTAATTTATGGTGTTTGAAAGTATTTTGATTTATTTTCCAATACATATTTTTTTATAAGACTCGTTTCAAATATACAATCCCAATGACAAGAGATCATATACATGTCAATGACAAACATTTTTTTATGCTCAGAAAATATATTTTCCCTTCTGAAAAATTCACAGGCCAAGTATGAAAAAGGTTACTTTAGTAAAGTAAAATTAGTTAAGTTAAGTCTTTATGTCTTATCTCTCTACAAATAGTTACCTTTTTATGGTAACACCAATGCAGTGAAGTAAAAATTGACAAGAGATTTTGATTTATACATTTTATGCACTTTCTTTAATGATATGGGATTTAAAACGTTATATCCGACACAGTTGAGATCAACTTCCTGCCACATTATTTTGTCTCTTTTTAAATTGCTTTTTCATTTTTGTTTTTAAAATCAACTTTATGAAGAAAAGTTCTAGAAAAATTTATATCTTTGAACTCCAAAGACTTGTATCTAAATAATAAATGTTTGTTTTGGACTGTGATGAAGTGACAATAATTGTCATTGGTGTTACCAGACTTCTTTTTGTTATAAGATCATTTTATGTTTCATATTTCATTTCTGTATGTTAATTGTTACATAAAAATTTTAATGTTAAATTTTTTTTAAGTGCTAGGTCATTTTCTGAAGATATTGGTGTTACAAGACATGAGTAACCAACCTAAAAGGTGTTATTTTTCCCTTTTAATAAGTTTAAATGTAAGAGATAACTTTATATTACATAAACCATTGAAAAAAACATAAAATTTTAGATTTATAAAGGCCGCCAAAGTGTGTCTTTTTATTTTTGTCTCACCAATTACAAATATGATTGAAAACATTTCACTGGACATGAAACTTTTCTTATCAGTAAACATTGTATTAGTAAATGTTTATTGTTGCATTCATAAGTTTTTCACTTGATTCTATACGACAAAATTTTATAAAAAGACCAATGACAAACACAGTTTGATAATACTTCCATACAAAAAAAATATTTGGTTTTAATGTTGATTATATTGTGCAGCTTTATCAATTTAATACAAAAAAGAAACAGAAATATTTAATTGCACATGAACCATTTAGCTGCTTTTTTTTATATTGACCCATTTAGGTGGAGCACTGGTCAAGAGTATTTTGACGGGAAAAAGGCTTATACTAGTGTTTTGCTTCGACTGTTTGTAATGATATATGAGAGTAAAAATTTATTCAAAAAACAGTCATTTAAGTCCTGAAACTTTCTTTCTAATATTTTGACAAAAACGAAATTCCAAAATGTGAGAATGATATATTTATGACGTTTGTGATCTAGTTAATTTGGAGGACTGGAACCTTTATCGCCCTGGACTCCCTCCTGAAGCAGGCTAAACTGACCAATCAGGTACAGGTGTTCAACTTCATCAAGCTGATGAGGAAGGACCGCATGAACATGATCCAGACAAATCTTCTTCTCAGGAGAGACCTCCCAATTAGTCCTATAGGACAAGGTGGTATTCATGATGTGATATAGTTAACAATAAGAACCTCTTATCTTAAAACGTTCAAACTTTAGGGAACCTCAATTGTTGAAGATTAAACTTTGCATACAGAATCTACAAACTCCTAAGCACTAGTATAATTTTCCTTTTTAGGATCAGTATCTGTATGTTTATCATACAATTTATGAAGCACTCAATCACAAAAACACAACCATAAAGAGGAAAGATTTTCCAAAAGAATTTTTTAAACTCGAAGATCCGTCTAACAAGTCAGTGAAAAGGACTTTAAAAGAATTTCAAGTAAGTCTTTATGTCTTATTCAAAGCTGATGCATCCTAAAAATTGCTGACTGCACTTGTCGTTTTGATATCATTAACGCAGTTTCAACTTCCTGCCATATTCTTTTGTCTCTTTTTAAATTGCTTTTTCATTTTTGTTTTTAAAATCAACTTTATACAGTTCTAAAACATTTATATCTTTGAACTCCAAAGACTTGTATCTAAATAATAAATGTTTGTTTTGGACTGTGATGAAGTGACAATAATTGAATTTATATGGAAATAGAATTATATTTCCTAAACATCAAAAGCATAACTTTTAAAAAAGAATTAAAGATGAAAAACAGCTAGATAAATTTTTCAACCAGTAAATATGGAAATAATAGATAACGAAGAATAATGAAGCTCAAGAGTCCATAGAAACGAAAAAAAATTAGGAGAACATTTATTAGAGTTGGAAACGTGTGTCAAGTGACCTAAATAGTGATGTCATGTTTGACAACGAAAATATCCGTAGACAGTTCAGTTTACAATGGAGAGAAACTTGATATGTCAGCATTCGTTAATAGCTTGTCTCGTTTTAGAAATTGTACAAACACAGACCATGCTCTTGCGTATCGAATGAAAAGGGAGATATAAATTTCATATGTCCGATGGATAATTGCTACGATGTTAATTTTTTTTGTTTTCAAGATACTACAAGACATGAGGGGTGTTTTCACTGCTGATAACCTTAATCCTAAACCTAAACGGAAAGGTATAAAGGCCGCCAAAGGTGAGTACCATTACCACTCGGCATTTCCCATATTTCTTCAGAAGACATTGTATTACTATTTTTTGTTCCCTGCTCTCTATTGTTCATCTAAAAGTCAAAGACTCGTTTAAGTAAATTTAGGATAAGAAAAAACAATAATTTTTGTTTATTTTTTTTCTTTAAACTAGGCCGAGATAGCGCTAGTACTGGGAAACTTCAAACAATTAAAATACCGGTAGGTAAATTGCTTTATTTGGTTTCACAGATGAGATTTCTATTAATCTTTTGTATCTATCAACTTTAAAAAATACAAAATAATTATAACGGTATATTGCACTAACCCAGGCGTACGGGGAGAGCCGAGGATTTCAGCTGGTACAGTCTTTGATGCCGACAATGGACGTGGACTTGTGGAACTTCGTCATGACGTCAGAAGCAGCTGTTGTCGTGTCTGTGGACAAACAGTCAAGCGATATTGTAGGTATCTTACAGATGCGATGTAGGATTCGACTTTGTTCTATATTATTTTTTTTAATTTTCACGACGGAAGGACAATTTTTTTGTGATCAGTATATACATGTACATTTAATGCCTTAATACCTTTCTTTTTTCATAAATTCTAATATCAAGTACTTAATGAATTTTTAGCTGGGGAGTTTTCTGCCTACAGCCGGTGAGACCCGTGTGACCAGTTATATGGCAATTTCCATCTCCAGCTCTGCCATCAACGAAAACGTCAACGCATCAGATTCAGTAGTGGAAATCACAAACAGAGTAAGGTCATTTATACAAATAAAGAATAGTGTGCGTTTTTACTATGATATTTTTTAAATTAATAGAAATGTTTATCCCTTTCATTTTCCCATCTGACCCATTGCTACACCTGTATACTAGTATCTGTTGTTTTGTTGATTTATTTCTTCAAAATACTTCATAATTGACGAGACAAAGGTAGCTACATTGTATTTAGGAATGAAGAAGTGGTAGGAAAGACATTATTGCATGTACTTTCATTAATGCATATCTTATTATAAAGAACACAGAACAGAGTGACGAGATCACCGTGATAAGATGTTGTATTGATGGAAAGAAATCAAAAATGACCGCCTCGGAAATGGCGAATCTGGCAGTGCTAATTGAACACACGGAAAAGGCCAGCTCACTCACTGGAGAAACTATTGTTCTGAGCAGGTAAATCTTTGCTTACAGGATTACTTTAATTTCAAATTATTGTTGGTTTTGTTTATATTTAACGATGGAAAAAGGAATAAAATATTAAACCTAATCAAAGTTAAAGCAATATGAGCTGTAAATAACTAATGTGTATTTCAATGACAGAAAAAAATGACGTTAATGAACTTCTGTTGTTCATATTTGCGTTGGAAGAACAAGTTATAAGCTCCGATTGAATCAAAATTACAATACATTATTGTCGTCCTGTATAATAATTATTTCTTATAAAACTGTATATTGGATTGTATAAAGAAGTCTTGCTTCTACTTTATTTTAGTCTAATTGATCATTAAGGTTTAAGCTACATACAAATTTATCATAATTACACATTTTAACAGCAAATAAATAAAATTTAAAAAATGCAGCTCATATTGCTTTAAGACAAAACATATATGTAAATCGTAAGATTTTCTGATTTTAAAACTGATTGGAGACGTATGAAAAATCTACATTTTGATAAAGAATTTCAATTCATATTGTCGATTACAGTGACGGAATATCAGGTCCGGGATTATTATGTGCCGTATCTTACGCTATACAAGACGCAATTATAGAGAAGTCTGTAGACATATTCCAAACCATTCGACAGTTCCATATAAGGAATCCAAAGTTCATTGCGACTCAGGTACGCCATTCTCTCATAGCTGTAGTTTACAACATTAAGTACAATGCATTGTTTTATTTAAATATTGGTGTTGTATTTACAGGAGGACTACGATTTTTGCTACCAATCGGTCAATGAATTCATGCTGACGGACAACGATTATGCCAATGTAGAAAAGGACCAAGAATAGCCTCTAGGATCCTTGACAATTCTTCTCATTTTTTAAATAATTTGAAATGAAGTGCTTTTATATATTTTGTGCTGTGTTTATATTTGTTTTATGTATTTGCTAATTAAAGGTGTCAATTTCAGAATAAAATCACCATACCATAACAAATAAAATTAAAAGATAAAGTCTTAATAATACTGTTTTACAATGTTTCACACTTGGCGTCATATTCATTGGTGAATTTGAGATACGTAGAAATTAAAATATAGCAAATGTTTATCAACAACTCAATTGTTTTCTTTCTACAATTTATCCACTGAATAGCATTTTTTTGCATTAGCAATATTTATCAAAATCTTAAATTACTTTAATTTTTAAAAATAATACCCAAAAATTTTTGTAGAATGATATTTTTCAGAAAAATGTATTATTAAAGCAAATCTAATGTAGCCAAATGTAATAAAAACATTCTTCTAGGAACGAACTTAATCCTTCAGTCAACGGCAGTCTTGTGATATGGTCATTCCAGTTAAAGGGTATTTGGTCAGTAGATAATCTAACAATAAAAATAAATTTTTAAATACATATACAATTTATTATTCATATGAAAACCCCAAAGTGATGCTTTGTGGAGATTTGTTTATCAAAATTGTCATTAACACGATCCCCAGTCTCCATAATCAATCGATAACTAACATTTGGTGCAATAAAGCATCACATTTTGAAGATTAAGGCATTGTAAGTTCCCTGTGAACAACCATAGTCTGAGGTGGAAGAGTTTTTGTCGTGCTGACTTCCGGTAGGGCTAAATCGTCACGTGACAGTTCCGTTTTAGCCGTTGTTACTTTTTCGCCACCTTCCCGATGGGAAACGCGGAAAAGCAGCTTTTGATCATCAATCTTTCGAGCATTTTCTGACGTCTTGGCAAAATGATGGCGGGCATCAGAATCATGTTTTTTCCAGTCGTTGTAGCTGTACTTCATTGAAAGCAATGTGTTCACGCTGTTTGTAATATTTCGTAAAGTAGCCAGTCTGTTTTGAACTTTTTGAGAGTACCTTCGAACTTCAGCAGTAAAAATCCGTTGACCGCGGTCATAAGCGCGAATCTTGCGCTCCGTCTCTTTTGTAAGGTCACGGTGAATCCGGTGGAGCTGACCGTGTCGGACTGGACTACGCATGGACTCGAATCTGACGTCATGCGTGGTGTCGTATTTGAGTTGCCAGTGAATCGGCGGTTGTCGATGTTCTTGGTCTTCTCCAGGAATCCGAAACTTTTTTTCTGTCATAGCCAACATTATGAAGATCAATTAATACTCCATTGTCGTCTAAGAAAAGCACTTCCAGAGACAGTCTTGATGTTCAAACAATCTACACTTCCGTCATCTGTTGGGCAACAAAAGCGTCATCGTGGCTAAAAAAAAGAGAGAGTGGACGGAGAGTGAATTTAGTCGTTTTCTTTAAACATGTATCTTCCAAACAAATATGAAAAAGCTGTGTCCAGTAGCGTGTTTCCAAATCAATTTTACCGCTCATATTTACAGACCTTTGACATGATATGGCACTTTTCTAACGTATGTGTTTATTGTTGATGTCCTTAGAATATAAAATAAAAGGCCGCTGAAAACAACCAGGTAATCAATTTTTGTTTATTACCTTTAGACACAACAGTGTCAAATTTAACCAATCGGACACTTACATTTACGTTCAGACATCTGAGCCATCTTTATACCTTTGCAATATGTGTAAAGTTCTTCATTAAAAAAAATTAAGCAATTTAGATGTATTTTATTATAGACATTTTAGAATCCATAGTTTACATTGCGATTTTTTTTTAACTTTCTATATTAAAGGATATTTTCAAACAAAATGACATAAGAATATATTCAAAAAACCGTTTCAGTACAAACCTGAATAAGAAATAAGCTACTCCAAATGCAAAAATAAAATCAGTGAAGGGAAAATATCTCTGTGACTTTAAAACAATAAAAATTCAATTTGTAAAAAAAACATTGAATCGTTCGTTGGGCTCAAGGGTTGAACGTTAGCGCGCGATCTCAAATGTGTAATCTGGTCACGCATCACGTGGTCTATTAAATGGCAGACGATTTAAACGTGGTGCCTTGTCTTCTACAAAGGATTTCTGACATACAATATCTAAGATACTATCTTTTGCGATAATGGTATACCTTTGATAATTATATGGCCCCCATGTAAGGTTGTATACCAACAAAAACTCTTGATCCTTTGTTTAGAAAACAAAACAATGTATACGATTTAAAAAGAAAATAACCTCTTTGTAAAAATCAAACACCTTAATACATAACCTAACTGACTCAAACTTTGTACAGAAATGTGTGTATTTTTGCGCAAATGAAGTGATAACCACTTGAAATGAGTGAAATCACATGATCGACTCCATTATGCAAGAACTATCACGTTATCCTTCTGAATACATGGCGAAAAGACACTTTTTATGCCCTCATACTAGTACTCAAATATTCGATGGCATATAGTTTTTGCCCTGTACGCCTGACTTACTTTGAATGAAATGTTTTTGACCTTAACCTTTGTGTTTGACCTACTTTTAAATAACTTGGCCATAACTTTTGAATAGTTGGTGCTAGGACTTCCAAATTTCACAGGTGTACGTATTCCTTGTCACAAGACATCCCTCGGTTACCAACAGTTTTGACCCAACAGTGTTTGGCGTTTGGCCTTCGTTTGAAAAACTTAAACCTTAGCCATAAGTGTTGAACAGTTAGTACTAGGATTTTTTCATGTCCTACACTCATGTGAATTCCTTGTGACAATACCTTTCCATTAAATTTTGTCCTTTTCCTTAACCCTGCATTTAAAAAAGACCATCCTTGGTCATATGTATGAACAGTTGATGCTAGGGTTTCTTATTTCAAAGACATTTTCCTTGTGACAAGACCTTTCTTTGGGTAACATTATTTTTTTTTATCTCTTGCATGACTTTGGAGTTTGACTTCTTTTCGAGAAACTTTAATCCTCGCCTTATGCTGCAGGGATACGTGAGCATTTGTGTTTCGAATAAAATGTGTTTGTGAAGCACTGATGTCCGTGTATGGCAGCTTATGGCGAAGGTTGAAAATTCTCAAATGCAAGTCAAACTCCAAGGTCAAGGTAAAAAAAATTGTTGATATCAAGTGGAAGATCTTTTCATAAAGACTACACCTATGAAATATGAAAGCCCTAGTACCACTCATTCCAAAAACAGCGTGTCACTTTGGTTGATGGATTGTGCTAAAGTTTTAAGTGTTGGTCACCATATTTCTCATCGATTGGATATTTGATTTCAATTAAATAAATACTTTGCATATGAAACGGAGAATCCAGCATTACACTGATAATACTGACCAATCGCACTGATTAGATTATATACGAGTACTACATTTGTAGTAAGCAGCAACACATGGTCAGTCAAAATCCAGTCAAATCTTCATTTGAGAAATCATTGAGAAATATGGTGATTTAAATCTAAAGCTTTAACGCACTGTATCAAACAAAATGTCATACTGTTAGAGTAAATGTTCAAAAGTTATGGTCATATGGATACTTTTTTTTTTTTTAAAGTGAGTCAAACTATAGGGTCAACGTCAAACAATATTTATACCAATACATTCTTGTCACCATAAACACATGGCGTATACCGTGTGTGAAAGCCCTAGCACCAACTTTTCAATGGGTATGGCCGTATCTGTCCGAATTTTCTCAAGCAGAAAGCTACGGTTCTGCCGCTAGGCAAGGTTATAGTTTGTAGGGTTTTTTGTAAAAGTGGGTCAAACTCCAAGGTAAAGGTCAAGAGGTCAAATTTGGTGGTACCCAAAGAAAGATCTTGTCACAAGGAATACACTTTTGAAATATGAAAGCAATAGTTCCGCACAATAAAAATTTATGGGGAAGTTCAACGTTTTTGCTAAAACTAACCTTATTATACTCCCCGCTTGAAAAGCGGGAGGGTATATATTGATCGGGATGTCCGTCCGTCCATATGTATGTACGTCCGTCTGTTATCAGCAACTCCTCTTATACCATTGAAGGAAATTTAATAAAACTTTCACATAATCTTTGTTGCATATTGTCATTGTGACCTCCTATTTTACTTTTTGATCTGAAACTTATTTCGGGTCTCTCAGAGCAAAACATGGATTGTGCCATTGTAATAAAATGGGAGGCAGGGGAGGGTATCATTTAATGAGCTCATTGCTCACAGTATACCTCTTAAGTTTCACATGGTGGTTTTACTATTACCAATAATTGCTTAGTTAAGTAAATGAAGTATCTAATTAAATATAACCTAAAGTGGTAAAAAAAAAATCAACTGACCCTTTTATTTGTCTCCTTTCTGTCAAATCAACTCAGATTTAAATTCTTTCATGTATCAATTATCAACCCTCAAAAGAATGTAACAACTATGTGAAGTCAGTGTACATTTCAACCAAATGTTAATATTTACATACTACTGTAATTTGTGTCAGCGCACAGATTTAAGAATGTAATTTTATTTTATTAAATGATTTTGCAATAGCCAGATGTATAAGAATAATTTAAAAAGAAAATCTAGCTCACAGTTAAATTTTTTCAATAAATAAATGAGTGAAAGATTGTTGACTCTTCAAATATTAGTGATTGTCAGAAACAGTTAACTATTATGATAAGAAATACTCTACGTTGGGGACCACATTTTGAGTCAGAATAGAAGACAGTGTTTATAAGGGGAAATAAAATGACTATTTAATTTGTATTATCAAAAAAAAAAAAAAAAAAATTATCTGAAAAACACTTGCTTTTTCGTGCAAAATATTTTTTAAAAATCCAAACAAGATGACGTTTTCAAACCGTCTTCTTGTAATTTGTTTGTTTTGATAATTATGTAAATGTTTGATTTTTAAGATAATAAATTAATTGGTCCTTATTCATACTAAAACAAATCCTGTTTGTGGGAATGGGATGGACCTTTGAATGTCCACTCTTCTTCAAAATCTTAAAAAATGACGAGTGTGTCTTCTATAGAAAGGATGGTTATTTCCATTCTTATGTCGATACGATAATTATATCCTGGTGAGCTTGAGACAAAAGATACTACAAAGTCTGACACATATTTGGACCTGAAAAATACGTTAATGGTAATCTAACAACTAAGCTCTATGATAAAGGTGATGACTTTAACTTTTCAATCGTCAACTTCCCTCACTTATACAGCAATATACCTTCATCATCTGCACATGGATTTTATATATCTCAGTTGATTCGATACGCAAGAGCATGCTTTACGTATGAACAATTTCTGAAACGAGGTAAATTATTGACAAACAAGTTGATGAAACAAGAACATCAGCAGTCTCGTTAAAAATCATCATTTCGTGAGTTCAATGGTCGATACAATGACCTTGTCAGCAAATACAATTCACCATTGAATCAAATGCTGACTGACTTTTTTTCACACTTATTGTTAGTCCATTGTTATTTCCTGATCATGACAAGGAGCACATGGCGGGTGTGACTGGTCGGCAAGGGATGCTCACTCCTCCATGACACCTGAATCCATCTCTTATGTTTTGGAGGCCCGTGATTGCGTAGCTTCTATGTTTTTGAATACCATTGTTACTGCAATAATGTTTCAGAATCTTTATTATACCCCGCTTGAAAAGTGGGAGGGAATATAGTAATCGGGATGTACGTCCGTCCGTCCGTCTGTTACGCTTTGGGGTACCCATCTCTTCTCCGAAACTCCTCCTATACCATTGCATGAGTTTATTGAGACTTTCACAGAATCTTTCTTACTTAGTACCATTGTGACCTCCTAACATGGACACTGTCGTTCTTTCTATAATATTGAAGGGTATCCATCTCTTATCCGCAACTCCTCCTATATACTACTGAATAAACTTTAATGAAAGTTATCCAGATTCTTTTTCCATTGTGAACCTCATATTTTACTTTTTGATCTGACACTTCTTTTGGGTCTCCCAGAGCAAAACATGGACTTTGCCATTATTATCTTATGTGAGGCGGGGTATCATTCAGTGAGTTTATTGCTCACAGTACCTCTAGTTTTTGCTTTGAGGTCGATTGGTGGTCAAAAAACGAGAATTTTCTACAAAAACTGGTTCTCTTAACTCCCTTTACATTTGTTTTAAGTATAGAAGCCAACTCATCTTTTGGAATATACTTTTTATTCGCCAAAACGTGTGCAATAAGTTTTTGGAAATTTTATTTTCACCACAGGATGAGGGATTGATGAAGAAAAAATTCTACAAAAATCTGGTTCCTTAAACAACTCTTACATTTTTGTGCAGAAGCCGACTTATCTTTTGGACCATGATAGAGGGTGTTCCGTACTAGATTAAAGTAAAGTTTTCGATTTTTTATACCCCTGCTTGAAAAGCGGGAGGGTATGGTGTCTTCCCACTTAGCCAACATTTTGAAAAAATATAGGTAAAACACAGGTAAATCTGTGTTGGCTAAGTGGGAATGGGGTACAGGAGGAGAACAAAAGAAATTAATTACAGGTAGGCTATAGTCTGTTTTAAGATGAATAAAATATTTATTAATTTTTGTCTATTTTAATTTGAGTGTGTATTTATTTAAGAACAGTTACATCAGATGATCAAAATTAAAAAAAAAACTTTCTGATTATTTTATGTAAAGATAGGGTTATTTTGTAAATTACATAATCATGCACATTTCAAAGTAAAGATATCAAGGATTTTTAACAATAACCCATTTATTTGTCGACTTTACATTTAGAGAGGAGAAAAAATTTAAGTCAATTAAACTCTATGATAAAGGTAGGTTTTACAAGTTCAAAATTGGTGAGAATTTGAATTTAAACATATATCAGATTAATTTTACCATGTATATTTATACTTGTATATTTACACTTAATCCCTTTTCATATTTTAGCTCAGATATGCCATATAAACATGTAGATTTAGGTATAATTCTTATAAAATAAAAATGCATAATTCATTGGTTATATTTAGATTGTATAGAGTCTTTCCTTCTTTTATTGTTTTAAAAATGAAAAAGACAAAATATGCTGCAACATGCCTATTTTAAAATGTACAAACATTGATACATGTATTTTTAATTGATTCATTTTGTAATTTTTTAATTTTTAATTTTGTAATTATTTAATAATTTTGGGGCATTTTCCATAGTAGAGTAAAACTATACAAATAAAATGAATATTTAAGCTGGTGTCTTCATCAGATAATAAATCACATTGCATCAGCTTTGATTACTGTGTTCATAAGTTACCATGATCAAATATTACATACTCAGATAAAATAATATTTCTAATCTCAAATGTTAATTATATTAGAATATTCAAAATTCTCTCACTTTTCTTTTTTGTTTCATCATTAAATACTTCATTTCTTATAAAATTAATTTTATAATTTTATTAATATTTAATTTTTTAAAAATTGCAGATTTTAAATATTTACAAAAAAAATTCTGGAACTTTAATTTTATTACTCTGATTTTATAATTACATTGATTATTGATTGCCTGAAAACAGACTATAGTCTGTTGGTCACTCAGGTGTAAAAATCAAAATGTTGGCTATGTGGGAATAGGTTTTTTTCAAAATGTTGGCTAAGTGGGAATTAACCGAGGGTATATAGTAATCGGGATGTCCGTCTGTCTAGCTGTCCGTCCATCCGTCCGTCTGTTACGCTTTGGGGTACCCATCTATTATCCGCAACTCCTCTTATACCACCAAATGAAATTTGATGAGACTCTCAAAGAATATTTATTTCATAATGCCATTGTGACTGACCTCCTATTTTACTTTTTGATCCGTCACATGTTTTAGGTTTCCCATAGCAAAAAATTATATCCATACCTATGACGTGAGGTGTGTGGCGGCTTCTGAATAACATGGGACAACACGAGTTATTCCTCTTTACACGTTACAGTAAAACAATATAGAGAGGCAAATTTCACATAGAAAAACATGGACACTGCCATTATATTCATATTATAACTATATTAATAGTAGTTAATTTTACTACAAACCAACTGAATTTGTACACTTACCAATTCATCTTTTGGAATATTATTGAGGGTGTTCTGTAAATGTTCCATAAAATTTCATAATCTTTTTTTGTTTTGGAGGGTGATTGGGGATCAAAAAGGATAATTTTCTACAAAAACCGTGTTTCCTGGATCTCGCTTACATTTATTTCATATACAGAAGCCAACTCATCTTTTGGAATATGCTTGAAGGTCGCCATGCAACAGTTTTGACATTTTTATTTTCACCATGGGAAAGAGGACTGGGGGTAAAAGCATGGTTCCCTGACTCCTCATTTATTTTTCACAGTATCCTAAGTTATACATGTATTTGGGAAAGCGAGAGGGGGTGCCATGTTTGTGGTAAGGTTTTTAATCTCTATCCTTGGGGACGTATGATCGTCGATAGCACAATGTTTATTTTTTTTTTTTAAACAAAATTCTGGTTCCTTGAACTTCTCTTAAGGTAGGTCACTCGTCAGCTTTTTGGAAAAGTTCACGCAGAACCTCTTGCTTCAAAACTGTTTATCAAAAATTCAACAATGTTATTGTTTTAACATTAAACGAAAAAACTGCTCAAAAAGCTACAAAGAAGCAAGATTTGTGAGGGACTATTTTTTGTGGTGGAACGATATTTAGCAGATAATTCTGCAAATCTGCACATTTATTAAATTTAATATCTTAGATCTTTAGTCTCACATACCTTTTCAATTTGTCGGAGAATATTTTCCATTATGATATTGCTAGGAATATTTAATATAGGTCTTAATTTATATTTTTAGAACAAGTTTTACACCTTCCTCCAACAAACTTTGCCAAAAAATGAAGATATGTCAAATAAGTCAATATAAAATTTACACCATTTTTTGCCTGCAAATCACATATTTTGACCAATATTTCAAAATTAACATCACTGACCCCTACTTTTTCTTTCATTATTTTATAGTACTCGATAATTGTGACTGATCAGCACTTAAGTCGTAAAAAAGCTTGATTTAAGAAAATGTTTTATTGCCTATTTAGTTTTTTAATACCCCAAAATATGTTACTTTTTAGTGCAAAAAGGTCACACAATAATTTACGCGCATTAATTTGCAAAATTTTTTCAATGATAAATGTTATTCAAAATATTTTACGTAAAATAAAATCATATTTTTTGCCATGGTTTCAACTGATAAAATATAATTAAGGTTTGAGTAATTAACCAAATTGTTCAATTCTAAGTGCAAAAATGTCAACTTCACTGAACCGTAGGTCAGTAAGATGCACACTGACCCGCCATTTTCTCTGCGATTTTGAGTCAATCTATATGAGTACTTATCCAAAATATACTTATCAATAAATCGTTGATTTAACAAATTTCACGAATGACATACCTTAAATTTTTGTCTAGAAGCCAACTCAATTTGGGGGTGTCCTGTATACAGCAAAAAAAATTGATTTTCAGATGAGAAGCCAAATCAAGGTTTTAAAAAATGTTTTTTTGCAAAAGCCTTGTTTGCTTGTACATTTTTCACAGAAGCCAAATCAAATTTTCTAAAACCTTGGGTGTGTGTTTTATCAGTTGAAACCATGGCAAAAAATATGATTTTATTTTATGTAAAATATTTTGAATAATATTTATAAAGGGTTAAAACCCAACAGTTTATTATAAAATGTAAATTGGATTATTCCTTAAATAATGGCTTCAGTTTCTTTTTGACAATATCTATGTAGCCTTTTTTTATATTCGTACGAATTTATTTTTTAAAAAACCTCTACACTAAGAAGTTTCTTAGAAATTTCTTTCTTTCTCAAGAAATTGCTGTTTAATTCGACATTTTGATACGACCTACCGACGACAGTATTGATTATAATAACGACTATATCAAGAATCATTTCCATTCATGCGTTGACGAAAAACTGAACTCGGTACAAAGACTCACTCAAAGTCTGACACATCTGTATCTTATTTGAGTGTTTACTAGTGACATTTATGGCAAAATTATATCAAAACTTTAGGGTAAACTTTTCTGTCGTGACCTTCACTTATTTATGTAGAATCACAATTCCGTTATCACCTCCATATACTTTGCATCGATCTTTAAACCAAGGCATACATCTGACAAAGAAGTTTATGTTACAATGGTATATTATTTTACTATTAACAAAAATGTTTTAAGTTAACATCTCAAAAATTCTATGCTCAATACAATGACAATGTTTGAAAATACAGCCTATCCTTCGGAGGAATTATGCTGAAAAACAAGTTTTAGACCATTATTTTTTTGTCATACTTAATTGTCTATTACTCGATTTAGTCTATCAAGACAAAGGCTCACGGCGGGTGTGAGCGGTCGATTGGGAATGTTTACTCTTTCATGGAATATGATCCACTGATCTACTCATATATTCACTTTGCCTTCTTGTTTTTCTGGCCTTTAAGCATGTTTACTTACCATCATACTAACATTAAATGCATGTAATGTTTAAATATAAGCATCAATGACTTGCAATTTTTTTGTCATTTTCTGAATTGAAAATGTCAAGCAAAACGCTATACAGCCAGCGTTATGCATGTATATGTATATAAATACGCAGAAGATTGATTTTTGATTTTAAATCTTTGTTTATTACAGAAACTTGATAAAAATAATTTTCGATGGAGTATTGAGACCGTTTTGTAATAATTGGTAAGTTTCACAATTTTTACAACTGTAGAAATTTTACAATGTTGTTAATAGTTAATTCTTGCACTGCTAGACCTGGAATAGCCCAGGTCATCGCGCATCCTCGTTAACTAGGAGACAGCTTTTGTAGACAGGATTGCAGCCCTGATGAGTGTTAAGTGGTGTTCCAGTCCATCATCACTGAGTATTCATCCTCGTCAAACTCCCCCTCTGTGGGGTATGGCTTTTTGTGTTGTCTCTCCTTTAGAACTCGAACGCGCCTCCAAAGATAACCAATGGCGAGCAGTGACGTCAGAAGCAGAAGTATCAGAATCACTATCAGAACTATAATAGCAGGCGACGGTTTATGTAGGATCACAACGGAAGCACCTGTTACAATAGAAAGGGGTCAACATAAAAATGCTTTCCTCCCTTGGGTTTCAGTACAAAATAATATTGAAATTTGCATTTGAATATCAAATGCTAAGCATCGTATCCTATTTACTTGTTTATCTGTATAATTTTTTTTCTCAATAATTTACATATGATTCTAAATTGAATTCTTCTAAAGAAATTAAGGAAAGTACTTCTAACCATTTTCAAAGTTTTGTGCCTCCTTCGGCGGTTTGGAAGACGGAGGAGGTCGGGTGACCTTGTAGACAGGGGTCTTCTCTGATTGGTCATTTATGTCCCCGCTACCTTCGTATACCAGATGAGACTTTGCTGCTTGGCTTTGAACAGGGATAAGGTGTTCCGATTGTAAATGATCATGGATCGTCTGCTGGCTATCTTGTACTCCACAAACAATAGAAATGAACTACAACAGTTATAAATAATCTTCTTTTTAAAAATATATCTTTGAAATTAACTGAGATTCTTCATTTTCTAATATGTTTGAAAAATTCAGTAGCAAGGCATTTTTCTTGATCTTAGCTGGAGGACAACGATTTTGCGCCTTTTCTGACCCATAGAAATATACTTTTTATCAAACTTTGGCAAATTTAATACAATTAATTCATTGCAATTTTCCGCCTCGAGTATGTAATATTTTACCTGAACAGTAATCAACACTCCAACAACTGTCCACTTCATTTTTCACCGGTACCACACCTAGTGATGTAAGATACGGTATTGTATTGAGTCTTTTCATTTTTTCCCTAGAAATACTTTAAAAGAACACAAGTACTATGTAATAGACCTCGGAGGGGTCGGCGATTTTATAATTATTATTTTGGTGGTGGTGGTGGGGAGGGGGTACGCTTACGACTTAGTTACAAGATCCCTCATTATTTAAAAGAGGAGCTTAATTAGGTAAATCAAAAATGTGACAAAGTTTAAATCTTTTGGATGCCATGTTGATTCCGTTGACATTAAATTTGAGGAGAATAATATCAGGCATAAGTATATAAAATTTAAATCTTCGCTCCGAAGACTGAAACTCAAAAGTCCTTTATTCTTAGGAAGTGTTTAGTCAGTGACATATTAATTATAAATGTATGATGTATAAATCGCATACAACACACATAGGTGTGCGTAAATCTATTTAGAGAGATTGTCGTGTCACATTTTATTTGCATCATTCACCTGAAAAACATTTCCTGTACATAGCGTACACATATCTCCGTACGTAGATGCGCACACACTAAAACATCTAAGTATAAATATTAATGTATCAATAAGTTAACTATTTTTCTATCGTACAGATATGTAGAATACAAAATGAAATAGATCGAAGTCATCCAATATCTAGTTATTAACAAGATAGTTTACTAAAAAAAAACATATTTAGTAGAGACTTTGACTAGAAAACTATAGGATAGCATACCAAGCTGTTTATTTTCCTACATTGCTTCATAAGAGCCTAACTTTCTTACAAATCTGGTATCGAACAGCATTAATATTTTACGATTTACCTTGCTATAGAAAACCTTTCCCTTTCGTCCTCTAACGATAGGAGGCTTCCGTTATGCAAATTAGGGGTTAACAGTATGCTAAAAATGGAGGTGACATAATGTTAACAAGCCAGGGACTGTCACATCAAAGGTGACAGGTTTACCAAGAAGATAACTCCACAAACAGACAAGCGCAATATGTAGGGAGAGAATGCAGAAAATCGCCGATTTGTATTAACGTTCCTTTAGTACTTATCAAAGATAACGAATTCTGCACCCGGAAATATATACGCCTTCACCAATATTTATTTCAAATAAATTAAAAATTATCCTTGTAGTTTACTTTTTTCTTTCAAAGGTTAGTAACTGAATTTTTTAGAAACAAAACAAATATCAGGTTTTCTTTTTTATTACAAAGTTTTCATTTGTTCATGTATTCAATGCACAAAACAGCACTGAGTGGAGATACTATGTACAAAAGTTGAACATATTTGTACAAACATAGGAGAGAAATCTGAGAAACTGTATATACAATGTATATCATATCTTTTTCTCATTTCTTAAAATAATGACTGGGATCTCAATTATATTAAAAGTTAAATATTATCCTTTAAAAATGTTTCTAAAAATCCAAAGCTAAAATTTTATTAATGAAGATCATTATTATCAAGTAAGACAAAATAAACATGTCTTAGGAAAGTTTGTTATAAAGGGAGATAATGCAACAATCGGAAAAAAACATCACAACGTATCAAATACTTCAATTACAGTAAGTAATTTCATCCTGAAAATGGTTACAAATGTCAACAAATAAATCAAAACATTTTTCTCCCTTTCTCTCTCTCACAATCTCTCAATCATCACTGACAATAAATAAAAAGTATATCTGGTTTGTTGCAAGATTTTTGCTGCTTTGCTAAGCTTATTGCTAGTACATCAATTTTGTAATGCATGTATTGAAATTCAATTTGACAACCTTATACACATTTAAAAAAGAGATTTATATGTTAGACATGAATATTGATCCTCATGTTTTCAATCTACTGTAGAAGTACTTTATTCCGCGTGGTATTAATTTACGCTATGTACGCGGTCACCAATTTTCCGCGGAAATTTGTCCAAGCGTACTTAATATAAATGTAAGGCATATAGTGACAGTCTAGGATATCCGCGTAATTTTCTACCCGCGGATTAGACAGAAATTGAGATTGCCCGGAATTATGACCCCGTGGAAAAAAGTACGTCTACAGTATTTCTGATATGGGTTGTATTAAAACAATTTTACAACCTTGTTTTTTAATAATATAAATGTATTTAAGATTTCTTCAAATAGAAAATCTAATAGCTTTCATAATATACAAATAGGGTGACAATTTATTATACTTTACAAATAAAGTACCTATATAAATTTTACTATTACAACCTCTTATATACAGCTAAAAATATAAAATCCAGGTGCAAAAACTGTCCATATTACAAATAATAAAAATCTGTAAAGGCATTTCAAAATAAAAATTAAAAGAAAAAAATATCAGCAGCTAAAATATGTAAACAGACAACTATTATAGCATCAATTACTCATGAATGTATACAAAACTGATATCTACACAAAGTCACAATCAACACACATAAAGCACTTCGAATGAAACAGCAGCACCCACTATATCTATACATCGGCACACAATCCCTGAATAAATCATCCTAGCGACACTGGCCAGTAAGTCAATTTACACAAATCTTCAATCCAATGATTTCACATTGCCCTGGAGTTCTGAAATGTTTTCTTATTAAAATCCTGAGGTTCACAAAGATTAGCATGAATTCTTTTGTTGAGAAATGGTTTCCTCTGTGGTGTGCATTTGTTTTCTTCCTGTGGCACCAATATGATCAATTCTGAACATTTCTAATTCTTAGATTTTTTATACATATCACAACAACATAGTTCACAAACTACGTCTGAAAAAAATCTGCATCAAAACAATCGATTTCTGCACCAACAGAAAAATAACTCTGTGAGGCACTACATGCACCAAGTTTTCCTTCAATAATCCTTGAGAATTCGCAGTTTGGTGTCCGAGTGCACATCACGTCTCCTTTTCCACTAATCACACTCACTAATGAAAAATTTTGCTGTCTTTCCACAGATCTATAGAAAATGCACAAGTTTAGTGTGTGTCCACCATATGCACCTGAACATTAGTTATGACATTATGGGGGTGTTCAATGATAGTAGTCTGAGGGGGTATGACTGTCTGTTCAGGTATGGGTTGATAGTACTTAGGAGGGGTGGGGCTCCGACTCCTCCGGTAATGACTGGGTGGAGGAGGGATTTTCCCCGGGGTATTTTTAACAACACTGAGAGATCCCGGTTTGTATCTCTCTTTTATTAAAGGTTCTAGACACGGCAGACTAGCGTGTTCACTGTCCTCGTGTGGGGTCATTGTGCTGTAGCCGTGGTCACTATCCCCTCCCGCAGGGCGGCGATATGAGGTGTTTACGCGATAAGGTGAAATACTGGCAGGATTATCAAATGTAGCTAACACAAAGTTAGTATGACCTGAAAAAATATATTCAAGTTTAGATCAAGTACATGTATATAAATAATATTCTAAACACAATTTTTTATAAGTAATTTTGAAACTAACAGTTCAAAAAAATTTTCTTTTGAAAGAGAATGATGAAAAAAAATCATGGGAACTGTAAATTTAAAATTGTTAATTCAAAATCAATAGCAGTTTTAACTGACCTGTAGCAATATCATCAGCCGGCTCGTGCGGCTCTTCTTCATAGAAATGAGACATACGGTTCTGGTTTTCTGGCAGGTTGCTGATATACTGATGGGAGTTACGATGAATATGATGTCGGTAGCAGTACACACCCAGGGCCAGCACCAGGAAACACCCCATGATGCCCCCCGCCACTGGTCCTACTGGAGTGCTCTTCATTGGTATAGGCTTATCCTGATTGGCCATGGCTGCAAAAAAGGGACAATTTCATTCTAATTTTATTTTTTCCTAAAAGATTTTAAAATATTCTTAATTTTTTCTATTGATTAAATTAATCTCTTAGATTGGTTTTGGCAAAAAGTTTGAATTTCAAAGTTCTACAGTTCAATGACAAAAACTACAGCAAAAACTATGACAAATCAATTCATTTTTACAATTAACTTATACAGTTATTTTTTTTTTATATACATTTAATTCATGTAAAGATGAACTGATGCTACATGGTATTCAAAGTAATGATGAACTGGCGCTATAGAGTATTCCCTACCTCTGATTTCGTCCCCATACGGTGAGACAGCTTCCTCCACCCCACCAAAGCAGTGCCTCTGGTCAGCACAGTACGGCCATCTAACAGTGGTCAGTCCGTGCTTCTGTCGCTCACACCAGGCACAGCCAATGGCACTGATACAATCCCTGTTAAACATTATTGAGTAAAACATTGTAGATTTCAATTTCTTATATTCTCAATCTTGATTGTGCAGTGTAGAGGGCTCTTAATATTGATTAAAATTTTTGGCAGACATTGAATAAACGTAAATGAAGATTTCTTACAATTTAGTTGTGAGCAGGTTACACTTTGGTTCATGGCATTGATGTACGTCTTTAAATGGCGGAAAATTCAAATGTATCTGAGATTCTTTTTCTACTTGATGAGCACAGGATGGATTCCTGAAAAAAAGTTATCAATCTCTAATGACTATATGTTCAATCTAATGATGCAGCAATTACCATTCATAAAAAACTTTGTTTTCTGAAAATCAAATGAGTTGCTTAAACTTGCATTATTAAATGTTTAATATCAATAAAGTCTTTCTTACATTTTATTACATGTTAATTTGTTCAATGAATACAGTAACCCTACCTGTCGTCTTCCTGTAGCAGCTCTCCTGTACAGAAGTTCATGTCCAGTGGGCACTCACAAGGACACTCACACACAATCTGTTCCATCTGGTTACAGTTCAGACAGAGACGGTCCACCTGTAATAACAAATTACAACTCAATCAGATTCATCTCTAAATTATGTGTGTAAGTTCTATAATATTTAATCGTTAAAGTCGGAATAAGAAGTGATGTGCTAAAGTAAGAGAGAGTGAAAGAAGTCATCAAACTGCTCGTTAATGTATTGCAATATTTCCTTTTTAAAGTTTATAATCAAGATGTTCCTTACAGTGCTACAGGGACAGAAAGCTGTGTCTGTATTACACGTGTGGTTCACGATCCCTAGGAAGGCATTGGTTCCAGGAATATGTGTGATCTGGAATTACAAATCAATAGTAAAGAATACTTTTTCACACACTTATATCAACAATTTTTCCCTACCTTTTTTTCCTTCAAAGCTAACATAATTTAATCTTAAAGAGCTCTACTGTAACAAACCTGGTATCTGGCGCAGTGCTCCCCGTGGACCAGGTTGGTGAGAACCCCCTCCAGACTGGTGTTAAATTTATAGAACCTCTGGATGGTCCGGTCATTGTAACTGTTACACAGAGTCTTCTTCACAAAATGTTTGTGATTCAGAATGTCATTGGCTACCAGTTGTTCCTGTGAAAAGATAATCATTTGTTCAAAATTTATGTCAATGTTAATTCAGGCCATTTCATTATAGAGAGATGTTCTTCTTCTTATATGATAGAAATCTGAATTTTTGACGAAGATAATTACCTTGTGAGTGATGTGCTGGACCACTTTACTGTTAGGTTCAATCAGTTTGGGATGAGCCACTAGATAACCTTTGTCATCCATGATAAAACATCTAGAGAAAAAAAATTATATTAGATGTCTGCGTCATCAAATTAATTTAACACAAACTCATGTCGATATAAAGATGTCTGAAATAAATAAGAAACTTATGAAATATTCTCTGACAACAACTTAGTTTATGCTATAGCTAACCTGATGTTTTTGTGTGAACAGATGGGAATGACCTCAGACAGGAGCTTGTGGAGGAAGCCCAGGGTCAAGTCCATCCCCATGGCAGCCACCACCCTGTCCTTAGGACTGTGGAGGGAGGCTGGCCTGATAGAGAAAAAAAAATCAAACATTATAATCTATCTCACTCTGTAAATAACAAAACAAGGCAACCAGAAAGATCATAAACAAAAATGTACTTACTTTCCCTCAAAGATGGTGTGACTGATGGTAGTAATGTAACCCGCCCCTAGTGTATCCAGGTAGGGCGGAGTCAGGGTCACATGACCTGGGAATTCTTCTGCCCTCTGATACCTACCAACGAAAACATTTTGAGTGCAAGGCCAAAACAAATTAATGAATAGTTTCTCAGGCACCGCCGCATCAGTTCAAAAACGGCATCAGTTCAAAAACATCAGTTCAAAAATATTGAAAAGGGAAATAACTCAATTTTCTATTTTTCCAAGTTGAAAAAGAAAATTGAGTTATTCCCCTTTTCATAAATGCAAAGATAGACGTTTTTATTAGAAATACAATACATTTCTTCTAAATTTACAGTATTTTATTAATTAACTTTTTAATAAATGTTTGGAATAACATTATTTAAAGTTAAATACATATTTTAACTAATTTCAGAAAACAAAAATTAAGAATTAGTAGATATTATCATTTTATTGAACAAATGGCTTAAAAAATGTCAAACCGACTTCAAAAAAAAAAAAAAAAAAAAAAAAGCCTGCCTGCCGCTTTGAATTTTGAATTTTTTGGCCTGAGAAACTATTCATTAATTTTTTTTGGCCTAAACTGTGATTTTTACTAATCATGAAATATAGGTAGAAATAAATATTAAAAGTAAATAATAACTGTATAGATGAAACTATTATAAACATTCAAAAAGTGTAACTGAGTTTTCTGAGCTTTATCTACAGAGATGATCAATTCTCCTTGTTAAATGACTTTTGACACTTTACCAGTCAGTTTTGGTTGGATCTGTGGTTTTGTCAATCACCGCCCCTGGGAAGGTCCTAAACACGCCGCTAGGTGTGGCTACATAGCGGCGTACAATAGAATCCTCTTGGTGGGTCAGGCGGTGATGATATCGCCGCAACCATTCAGTGTTGATTCGACCAGTGGCAGCAACATCATTTTTAACCTCCATCTGAAAACAACAAAATTTTTTTAACATATATGTACATATAGATATTTACACACTTAAAAAAAAAAAAAACCCACTAAAATCAAAACTGTCCAATTTATTTGTACCTTTAAGCCAGGGTTAGAGATTAAACGGGTATCATCTTTAAGATAAGCCACATAATTCTGCACCATGCGCTTTGTCTCTAAATTACTGAGATGTTCAAAAGGATCTAGGAAGCTCTTGGCAGACAGGAACACAGTGCTGGTATCAGTTGTCGCTGGTAGATGGCGATGAAGACACATGTCAATGGGCTGGACTAAGTCTAATCGGTGATACACCAGATGGGGATCATTTGAAACTGAAAGTAGAAAGAAAACGTCTTTGGCTCTTTTGAGTTTTTTAAGATTTATTTTGACAAAACCAATAATTTCTTGGGCATTTTTCTGCATTGTGATTCCACCTATAAGGTGATGGGTGAAAGGTACTGTAGAAGCAAAAATTTTCGTGGGGATAAAATTTCGATGATTTGTCATAAAAAATAATTTCGTGGGGATTTAATTTCATTGTTTTTAGAGTAACCCTATTCAATTTATAGGCATATAAAATTTCGTGTGGGATTTAATTTTGTTGAAAATTGTTAACAACAAAATAAACGAAATTAAATCCCCCAGGAATATTTGTGCTTTTACAGTATGCACACTTTATCAAGAAAACAAAATCAATATCCACAGCTTGTATCTAAATAAGTTCTGCACACTTTATCAAGAAAACAAAAAAAATCTCCACAACTTGTCTCAAACTTTGTTCTACTGACCATGTAGCTGTTCCAATGTCTGGTGGACTCCTGTCTCAGTCAATACTTTAAGTACCACAATGAAAGTCGTGTTCTCAATCTGAAACATGTCAATAAAACACAGTTTAACATTAAATAATGACAGATAACAATGAAAAACCTTGAATATTTCAATATTTCTCAAACAAGAATTTTATATCCTAATATGTTAGCAATGTGTAATTCGTAAATGATGATTTACCCTCTTCCAGATGTACTTGGCAGTGAAGACTGACTTAGATGAGTTGTCATCTGTAGAGTTGGTATTTACTCTCTTGGTCTGCATCACCCTCTCCCCCTCTGGTAAACTACAACCACAAAATCAAAATACATATCTTTACTGGAAGACATTATATAATATCATTCAGTGAGAGTGGAACATCGAAGAAATTCTCTTACTTTAGCATGTCACTTCTTATTCTGGCAAATCCATCTTTATTTTCAAAATGCCAGATGTCAGTATGCATTGGCTGAATCCGTGTTTTCATGGGTCGATTAAATGATGGATGCATGATTGTATATCCTGAAAAAATTAAAGAATATGAATCACTCCTACATAAATCCAAATAAAACATAAGGTGTCAAATATCTAATATTCCCTAAAACTTAACTGAAACTTGCATGATATGTTAAAATTTCAAATTTTCGGGTGGAAGAATAATATAGCTCATTAATTCATTTATTTCATATTCAAGTTTCAAATGTTTTTTTTTTCATTTAAAAAAGAAAAAGAAAGACTGTCAGAGAAAAAATAGTTGATATTGTTTACAGAACAGAGAGTTATTTCCCTTTACAATAAGCTTACCATCAGTATTGATGAGGAAGACGTAGGAGTTGATGTCCTGATTATAGTAAGTCACATCCTGAACTATATCCTCCATATGTAGGTCAATACCCATAATTCCTATCAACTCCTTACCATGGAAACAGGGCTGACTAATGCTCATGGTTAAGGCTGCAAAAGACAAGTGATCCATTTGAATGTGTTTTTCATTGATTTCTATGTTAAACTGCTGGAAGTGAAGATTCTCAGTTATCAAGGATAAAATCTTTTAAAAAAAAATTACATGTATATAATGACAAGAATTTGATTGGTGTAAGTGTTTAATGTACTATCTTGAGTACTTCAAAATACTGCTTGGTGAATGTTTTTTTTCAAAAATAGAAAATAAGGTCTTACTCTGATCAGCCATATCCATGTAGGGGAGGGAGAAGACTGAGGCCTCGGGGGCTGTTTTGTTGAGGGGGAGGTAGAACTTGCCCACAGACACACTCAGATCTTTGGTAGAATTAATGGTGACCATCATTCCAGCCTATAACAAACAAAGGCATTAATGGTATGTGAGTTGAAAATTTTTAACACTACCTCAGAAATGTTACTTAGATCAAGTTTTCAATTATAAGAATCCACCTGCTTATCTACATTTAAGGGAAATTAGATCTGACCCTGTTCAGCAGAGTTGATGTCAGATTTTTTTCCTGTACTTACAATGACAGGTTTTGGACTCTTGTACTGGACTTCATATTTGAGAAAATTCTGTTCAGCAATATCTTGTAAAATACTCTTCTCAAACATTATATGCTTCCCATCTGAAATATAGTAAATGTAACACAATGAAAATGCAGCTTATGTCATTATTTCCAATGTATGGACACCCACAAATCTTTTTTATTATTTTTTTTTTTATTTACAGGGAGTATTCTAGAATAACTCATTGACTTGTTCACATAATCACATACCATCTATGACAGCATATGTATTGATGATGACTCTGTGGTTGAGGCGACCATTGTGAATTGAAATGGTCTCCATTATGTCACGCCCCTCTGTTAGGGAAGAAAGTAGGCCTCGACTGATGTAAAGTATCATGGCGTTTTCTGTCAAATCAGAAACACAAAATTCTGTATAATGTACAACAAAACATGGATAGCAAGCAACATAAAATATGGAAAGCACAAGAATTCTTTTCTTCAATGTTACCATTAAAAAGATTGGAACTAATATTACCTATATTGACTCCTTTGCTTCTCCTAACCATGTTTTCTATCATCTCAAAGGCAGTTTGAAATCCAAGAGAGTGATTAGTGGAGGCTGAAAATAATAATGAGAAACATAAAATTTAAATTTTTATTAAAAAAATTATTCTAAATTAAAAGAAACCGATGATTTTGTAAAAATAATATGACTGATTAAATCCTTTCTCACTCACCATCTTCTTGCCGAAGATTGTCCACAAAGCTGCTGAAGAAGAGACTAGCTTCAAATGTGGCCGGGACCAGAGAGTTCGGCAGACAGGAATCATCTCTAGGATCCCGAGGAAAGGAAGGACGCGAGGCCAAACCAAATACGGCCACCTGTAGAGAACATTAATAGGTGCTTGATATAGTACTTACAAACACGGAAACAACAAAATAAATGGTTAATATCAGTCATATTGCTATAATACTCAGACAGGCAATTATAGTTGCTTCTAATGCATATAAAATTCCTAGTTCTGTGGTATAATACAGACCCTATCCCTTTCTGACAGAGAGTTCAGGAACTGTTTGGCGATCCCCTTGGCCGTTTTTAGCTGGTTACTACTGAGTGAGTTGCCATGGTCCATCACTATGACAACATGCTGTGGCTGGGGCTGCACAGTGGACAGGTACACATCACTGAAATTGTAAAACAAACTGTAAAGTGAAGCAACAGTAATTTACAGTAATGCTCTAATACTTATTTTACTTATATGATTTATGTACAGTACAATATGGGTAGTTTAATTTAAGAGCAGGAGTGATGAGAACTAAGAACAACCTTTTTAATATCTGTAATTCTGAATACTGTAAATCACTTTTTATTTGTGAGAACTTTATTTTCATGTAATAACACATGTCTGCCTGCTTGCAAAAATTTGTGTGAATAACATGATGAAAATGCAATGATAATAAAAATATATTATTACCAAATAGCTAACTTGCAAAAATAAACGGTCCTGAAAATAAAGTGATCTTCAGTGAATTTGAACATGCAGTAGGTGTCAATTTTAATGATTTATTTTACCCTATTTAAAAACTCATTCTGCATGTCCCAAGAACTTCAGGTATAAGACATTTAACTATACAGGTAATTTTTTTTATAAGGACTGGAATAGCCATATCTAATTTTGCTCTGTTTATATGTAGCTATCCATAGTTTAGTCCATTTTATATTTTATCCATTTTGTTGTTGAATCCTTTTGTCTTCCCTTACCAAATATTTCATCATTTATTTCTTTGCTCCAAACTGTTTGTTTGCCTAGCTGCTCAGTAACATTATGTGACTTGCACCCCCTTTATTTGATTCCTCGACTGGTGAGATGCAGAGTATTAATTTGAATCATTAAGAGCAACATCAAAGACTAGCCGTCCACTTCCTGAAATGTCGACTAAGAGCAAGAGAGATAAAGAAAAAAACACTCCTTTAATTTCGTGCAGTAATCAAACAGAAATATCAAATAATACACACAACTGCAGACCTGACTAAGTGTCTGCCTTCATCGACAAACCTTTATATTTTTTTGAAGTCTGTGACACACATGTTTGCTTTCCTCTACATCAAAGGTTCAATGTTTAATAACTACTTGATTTATATTTCCAATAAACTAGACTCATTCTGTGTGTTTTTTCTTCTTTAGTTTTCAGGTTTGACCTTGTCAATCTATATCTTCTAGATTATTACTAGAAATCAAAGGAAAAATTCCACTTTGATATCACGTTCTAAATAGAGAGCTAAGAATTATGGATGTAATTATTGAACATGCACACTACAGGCAGAAGATTTATGAGAATCCCATTTAAATGCAGTATATTTAATTAATCTAGGCCTTGTTTCACTGAGCTCAATTTATTAATTCTGCTTCCATGTCCCTAATGCAAGGTTACAAATTATGCTTGTAATAACCAACTTGCATGCAAATGCCTGGTAGACATTTCATAACTTGCGCAAATGTTGCTTGGATCTAACGTACTTTATGAGATCCTTGCTTCATCAACTTTACTTAATTTACTCACTTCCCAAAATATCTCTTTTCAGATTTCATGTGATACAGCCCAACTTTCATTCTTGCATACAGTAATTTCTTATTGTCATGCAAATTCTCAATCACAGAAGAACATGATTTACAAAGTAAGTTCTCTGACAACCTCCAGCAATAAAAAAATGCCAGAGTATTGAAAACTCCACAACTTATTTAATATATTTCACTTGAAAGCAATAAAGCTTTTTAAAAAAATCAAATAACTGGAACCTATTTTTCTTTGAACTGTTTAGCAATTCAGCTGTGCCAGCTATTGGTGACCATCAGGTGTGACCCATTAGCAGGGGATAAAAAATTCTGACAAATCAAAGGGACCCTGTTAATGCATCTCTGTACTGGGTGTATTGATGAAAAAAAAAATCCTGAATGTATAATTTATGAACACAGACACCAGTGGAGAATTTCCTGGCTGATTTCTCTAGAACTCATCAAGTAAAAAGCTAGGAGGAAGAGAGTTTTGGCTTGTGAAGTCTTAACCCCCCTGGTGCGAAAGTTAAACATCTTCCCGCTGTTAACAGGCCACTTTCTGATACAATCGACTCAGCACCATGTCAAGTGCTGCTCTTTGATAGTTTGGAATACTTATATTGGCTGGGTTTTATGCAGGGTAATCAGACTTCTTTCTGCTGATGATCCCTAAGATTTTTTGCCTCTCTGCCCCAAGAATTGTTTTATACTTGGTTAACCTGTCTAGAAATTAAACTGGCTAATACACTGCTCATGTTAATATGTTGATATCATATAAACATTCATAATGAGTTGTAGTTCTAAGGATTTCAAAGAGATTTGATGTAAATTGTACATCATATGGGTGGATCAAAAAGTTTTGGATAAAAGGGAAGACATAGGGAGGTGTATGAAAGGATTTAGTCCAACACATCAATGAAATTAACATACAGTACAGGTTCTTTAATTAATAGCTGACTGACAAATGATCAATCAGGTGTATTAAAATGTCTCATTTAGTGTGTCCCTTTCTATACAGTGCCTTGTTAGGGTCTTGAACTCAATTCACCGAACACTCAATACAAATTTCTCTACAATAGTTTTGCTGCTCTTATTTTTTTCCTGCATAATTAAAAAGAAAAATAATTTCCTATTTGCCAATATTGCCAATTGTCATAGATATGCTGAAAAAAGGATTCAAATTAACAGGTTTGAACAGACATCAAAGAGAATATTTAAAATCCCTATTATGCCGGAACACTGCCGCTTAAATGCAGTGGGCTCACAAGACAGGCCTTTGATGTTTAATTACTCTTTTATTGGAGTATGTACATTGCCCCCTTCATTCAGATACACAAAACCTATATCAACTTCAAGCTAGATCAATAAACATTTTCCACTTTGAAATAAGCGAGTCAAAGGGATACAGGGATATACATTGAATAAACCAAACTGTTTCTTGTTTATGTTACAATGAAAATAGATGTCGTTTTGAAGATCAGGCAAATGCACACAAAACTCGGGGTGCTTTGATTAGCAGTTTTTTTAGGCGGTTACATAACATCTGCACAACAGGTCAATTTAAAAGGTTATTTCAAAGACGTAAATTTTGCCATTAAATGCCAATTTAAGTTGTCGTTTCTTCATCTGAACACACTACCACTGCCTTCAAAAACACTGTTAATGTGCCTGGAAACCAGACTATGTTTTACAAGTAAAAGCTAGGCAGTAAATATCTTGTATATAAAATGTCTGTTACATTTCCTAACTCAGAAATAAACTGTCAAACCCACAACCACTGTTTTCCCCGGTTACCTAGAAGCAATTTCATGCCGCATTGTTACTCTAAACAATTTTCTGGCTCAGCTTGCTCTATAGAATTCTATTGCTTATGCAGGCTGCATGTTTTTCGACATTTTTCTCTGTCATTACACACATCTTAAACCACTGGCTTTTGCAACATATAATTTTGATCTGACTGTATTGTGGGATATAAAGCTTTTATTTTTACCTGTGCCTGATGTCATGTGCCTGAGGACAATTGTTGAACCAGGAGAAGGCATTGGCAGGGTACTCTGTGTGGAGACCATCTACTGAGATGAAATACTGCCATTTCAATCCCGGGAATAGTTTCTTGTTGTCCTTCCATACTGCAAAAAAAGATGAAAAGCCTATAACTTTGCAATCTTTACTTAAAGATGAAAAAATACAGTTTGCTATTGTGTTAAAATGTAAAATTGGTTTTAAAGAACATATTATATATTTAGCAATTGAACAATTACTGGTAGCTTTACATAAGAAAACCTGCAACCGCTTTTTTTTGTATACCATACATCTTTGATAACAAAAATTAAATATAAACTTTAAATTCTTACGAAAACATTAATATTGTGACTGTTCCAAAGTATCTTTTTGGAATATATTTTTTTGATCCTAAATTGATTGAAGTGGGTTTTATAGTAGATTCTTAGAAATGAAAGTTAGTAACCTAGTCATGGAAACAAAGGTTTCATTTATGCAAAACCATACCTTTTTCAATTAATTGAATGAAAATACATTGATTTTTGCACTCTTAAAAAAAGTGTGTTTTTTAACATCCTGAAATTAGATTTCCCTGTATTTGTATGTTGCTATATTGAAGTGGCTCCATTTCTACTGGACAATCTTTAGGTGTCCCACAATGATCTTTTATCATTCCTGATAAAATGACGACTTATTCATACTTTTCCTGTTTTTTTATTATGAATTTTATCGGCTTCATTTATCAGCCTTGTGTGAAAGTAGAACTCATCTTGCTAGGATCATGAATGAGAAACCTTTCATTTACATTTTTCATGGAATAATAACATTGGGTTTTAAGACGTCCATTCAAACTAAAAGTTTAAAAGGCCATCTGGACAAGACTGGTACACCAGAATTCGTCAATGCTGACCAGGGGGGAATTTTCATTTAATTTTCACTTATTTAGAATGCCAGAAAATTTATGTTTGTTCGACACAAAGCTCTATCCAAAGTCTGATTCAAAATTTATAAAAAGGTGTAAAAACTAATACCTATAAACTATAACAGCTAAATTCCAAACTTTAACACACTTTTTTCTGACAATGTTTTTATTACTACGTTTGATTTACAATTCCTTAACTAGGGATGGCAATTATCTTTTTCTTTGGTGATAAAAAAATCTGGACAAACTTAACATTTTTATCTGGAAATCCTGCAAAATATAGGGGGAAAATGTTAATTTTGCACAGATGTGAGAATACTCCAATTGCAGGTATAATAGCCAAGTATCACAAGACTGGTAAAGTCATTTCGCTGATCTACAAAAGCTCCCCCAAAGCCTTAAGAAGCTGGGATAATGCTTGCCGTTTTATGAGATCCACTCAGCTAGCCATGCGAAACCTTGTGGATTTAATAACAGGCAATTTGCTTTAAAACACAACCCATCTCCCAGCATTTCATATGCCTGTGCTAAAAGAAATCATAGCTAAGAAACGTATATCAGCTCATTTTCCTAGATCTAAAGTTGTTCTATTTTAATGTGCCATGTATTTTTTCACCTTGTGACCTTTCGCAAAATGGTTCACATAAAAAGTTATCATCTGTGTGTTTTGGCTCATCAAACTTTCTTCAGGGTTTAAAAAAAATATAATAATTTCAGACTAAAAGTACATACTCTCATAAGTATAAGACATAAAACTAAAAAATAAAATCCTGAATTTGTAAGATTGGACAACAGTATTTTTTTGTTTGCATAGATCATGCAAGGATAGGAAATGAATAAGCAAGGATTCAAAGACAAGTGGTTTATCAAACTATAACTCATGTACCTAAACCACATGAAAAAAGTCAGTATTTGTTGAATGAAGGAATCTTTTGAGATTTGGGCTTGTTTGACATCTTGAATGCATTAATACAACTTTTTGAAGTACCTGTGAACATTACCTTTGCTCAGGAGAAACAGCTGTTTTTCTCCACATGTGCAACACTATAAAGTGAATCTGACACCACACATAGACTCAAATTGTTTTTGATGAAATGTGGATATGGTAATAAACTAGATACCATCAAAATACAGCTTTAGATCAGAGAGAGAAAGAAAGAGGGAGAGAGGGAGATTTCTAGCAATTTTATTTTTATCTACATGTATACCACAGAAAACCAAACATCAGAATATTTCCTTCATGATCACACATAAAGAAGACTATAATATTCAGATTCTGGACATTGTACATCCTATATATCATACTCGGTCCTTTTGTCATAGATAAAACATTCACAGTCAAACACAACCAAAGCATGAAAAATGTCCCATCATAAATGGAAAATATCCATAAATCTGGATTGGGCTGTTGGTTTTTCATTTCTGCCTGGCCTGTTTTGTACAGCATACCACCATGACTGGCCATTGCTAGGCAGGCAGTGAATACAGGCCCCTATCTGAAGTAGCAGGGGATGTTTATGCATTCTGGGGACAACTCACTGTAACCTTTGAAGGGAGACCCCAAACAAGAGCAAATCTAAACACATTACGCAATGATAAAACTCGAGAAATTTATTTTTGGCAGAGAAAAAATATCAATGTAATTTTTTTATCAGTATTCCTTGAAAAAAAGTCAATATATGAATACATAACATAAGATGAGTTTGTTTCATGAGGATAGGGTATGCAGAGGAGTGGCATACTAACTGGACATCAATTAAAATCGATATTAAAAATTGCTTGAAAACTCTCTGAGCTGAACGTGTGTGACCATTAAAAACTGTTAAACAAAAAAATCACTCTTAATGCTATGCTTTTCCTTTGAAAAATAAATTGATTTCATGTTTCTCAATGCATACAAAATCAGAGTATTTTTTCATCAAAGAAGTGTTTCTTTTCTTAGCAAACTGAAGCCCACTTGAGGCAAAGAATGACAGAATGATGGATAGACAGTTGTGTAATATTTCACAAACTACTTTGTCAAGACAGACATCTGAAATGATCAAACAGATTTTCTATTATTGAAATGATCCACAGTCGGTAAATGATACTCTTTAACTTTCAAAAGCTCAGTAAAAATCTTCACTGGTTCCTATGCAATAAGATCTGCAGATACTAGTGTCAAAGAAATTACTGCCAGAAAAAGCTTGTGTTTCCTTTTTTTTTTAATCTTATGTCTCATAATGAATATGGTTTGCTGCATGTAGTTCATTTAGATACACAGCAATCTTGCAAAATCAAAACTGAATGAATTTCTTATTGAAATGGTTCAACATTTCAGGAGTTTAATTTGATTTCAAAGGCCACTATACATAAATTTTGATGCAAGTTAAAAACTTTAAAGGACAATTTCAATGCATTATAACTTATCATGCATATAACTGCCAAAAAAGAGAAAAGAAAAGCAACTTATGGGCCTATTTTGGAGTATGAAAAATTATCATTATAACTGAAGCGCATTCTAAACCAAAGGCCATTGGATCCACCAATAATCAAGTCTGTAAATTCAATTGAGTTCTCTGCTGATTAATACATGTACCATTATCATACACAGTTTGTGGATATTCTGATTTATCCCCCCCCCCCACCAATAATACAACCCCAGTCTATTTCAAGTATCTGTGTAAATTCAGGCTGGGACACATGGTTACATGTATACATCTGAACCTTATTTGTTACAACACCTGGTCACGTACAGTTGTCATTTTTTTTACAATTTATATAGAGGCTATAGCCTTGTCCTCCATATATAAAGTCTGAATACAAATAAATCAGAGAAGCTTATAAATCCTGATACATTGAAAGTAAAGTCACATTCCAATGATAACACAAATTTACTATGCCATTCCCTACATAAAGTGTACCAAGCCCCATAAATAGTTAGAATTTATTACACATACTAAATGGAGCTTTACTAGTGTACAGTGACATAATTTTAAAATTAGACAAGTATGTACAAGTAGCATAGTCATCCTCCATTAACTTAATAGTGTCCTTTCTATTTAGCCTATGTCTGGTGAGTGGTGATAGAATCTTGACAAGCCTACCTTCTGTTAACATACGACCAGGGTTAAAGGCGTTCTCTCTGATGTTGTCTGGGTACAGGTCACAGCTGGTTCTCTTAGAGATCCTGCACCCGTACTGGTTATCTTCCCTGAAAATATAACCAAATTTAAATTATATGAGGCTTCTTCAATTTTCTTACGTTACAGATACATGTCACAAATTTATTGGAGAAATATATATTAAAACGGAGAGGGCTAAAATAGGCTTTGCCTGCTGCCCAATCCCATTCATTTTTATTTATGAATAAAATTTTGTATAATAAAATAAGAATTTATTGATTTGTTTTATTTAGGAAATGGAACCAAAAATCCAAATTTCAGTGTCTCTAATATTTTGTAATTTACCCTTTTCTTTTTTAATTATATGTAACTCAAAACATACATGCACTGCATGTAAGCAAACTGACCTAAATAACAGTTTGTTTTGTACCCTTATTATGTGCTATAATAAGGCTTTTTAAAATCATTTCATAGCCCTCTAATTTTCATCACTCAAAAAGCAATTTTCCAGTTCTTCCTCATTTTTTTACATATGTAATAGAATTAAGAGAGTGTACTAAGTTTTACAAGACAATTCACAAATCTTATGCAGTTTACTTAACCTATCAGAAATCATGATTTTTATGAAGGATTGGGTAGCTATAGAGATCAACATAAAGATACATGTGTGCAATATTTTTATTTTCTAAAGGCATTTTACTTCCATTTCCTTGAAAAACTTCCATTCCCTACAAAACTCTTTGTAAATCTAAATGTATTTTTATGAATCAATTATTAATGCTTGATTCCCAGAGCAGGCCAGTGTAAATGTATATAATCACAGCTAATATGCTCATTAGAATTTATTTATTCACCTACATTAGAATACAAAGCATTATCAATTCAACCTGCAGGCCAAATCTAAGGCAAAACTTGTCAAAAATGGTGTAGTTTCTATCTCTTCAAAAGCCCTGCCTTCTTGTTTGAACACACAGTTTATGGTAATTTGAATATTGATGGAATATCTTTCTACCATTTTCTCCCCAAAGCTAAATTGCAGGGATTTAATCAAAGGTATAAAATCAAAGCTACAATCACTTTTCCTTTCCAAATTATTGATAGATTTATTCAAATCAAGACTATTAAGGCAGCTTTCATCTCATCTATAGAAAAATATCTCCCAACTGTAATTTTGTTCTTTTTTTATCAGAGCAATAAGTCCATTTTGCCCTATGCTTTTTGTCTCTTCCTCTCTCTTTTTGATACACATTAAAATATCGATGTCATTTCCACACAAACACTTTTGCTAAACAAGAGAATGAGAGCTCCTATCATAAAAGATTGTGGATTTAAATCTTATTTTTCACAGCACTCAGGTAATTCTTGGTTAGTTAGCCTGACCCACTCCTTGGCCCTGATTATCAAAGGAGTTACTTGCACCACTACAAAGGAGCCGGCCAGGTAATTGTTTACTTGGCCAGAGGAGAACCAATATTGCGGTATTGGATTTTTTGTCCAACACCGGCTGTAGATAGCGTTTGATCTACCTAAATGTGCTTAAATATGGATAGGCTCTTCTATCTAATGAAAGAATAACAGAGTGGGTAGTTACAATTTCTAATCGTTAACCAGTCATACCTACACAGAAAAGGTACAAAAGACATAAAATTGAATGATTTAAACAGGATACTGTCAAAGCACTAATTTTCGGGAAGGGAGGGACTTTGTTTTTCAGTTGTGAGAAGAACAAAAGTCTAAATTCCCGTGAAATAATAAATTTTCATACAACAATTTTATGTTGCTCCTTAACCACAAAATTAATTCCCCTTGGACCCTTAATTTTGCCATGCACCACGAAAACTTAACTCCATATAAATGAGCCATTTTACAGTACTGTATGCTGTGAAAAAGCAACTAATCTTTCAATCTTGCAATTTATCTTTCACCTCTCCTCTTAACTAGCCTTATTTGATACTTAATATAATCATGATAAATCAGATAATACTGCAATTTTTAAAAAACGTGGATTAATCAGAAAAACCACACTAGTTTTTCTTCCGAACATTCCAAATATTGGCATTGGAATTCAATCCCTAAAATTGATATTAGAAACTTTACTAGAAAGTTTTGTAGATCTTGAAATGCAAGAGATTTCAAATAATAACAAAATACTGCATATTGCCATAAACTTACACAAATTCGGTGGATGGAATCATACAGCAGCTGATGTTACTGGTCATTGGGTTCCTTACATGGAACTTGTACATATTCTGAACAGTGATTTTGTTGGTGTTAAGAACTTGGATGTAATTTTTAAACCTCTTCTTTAATCGTCTGGCAATCTACAAAAGATTAAGAAATTCATTACAAACATTTTTTTTTATTTATAATTTAACTTTGTTGTCAGTTTAATAGGAATTTTCAAGTTTGCCATTTCATATTGAATAGCAAAAATAAATGGCAGAAATTCACTTTAAAATATTCAAAAACAATTACGTTATAGCAATTCTAAGCTTATGAAAGACACTATCAAACACATACAGTAAAATTGTTTAGTACAAACAGATATAGTGAAATTATCTTGGATACCCAGCTCTATGAATTTAAGAAATTTTTTGTATGGATATAACAAATAATGGATATAATGAAGTAATTTCATAGGTCCCAGTGATTTCATTATAACTGAGTTTTACTGTACATTCTATTTTCTGATGTATTAAGTAAAACAAGCTTCAACCTATGTATATCATGAAAAAAAAAATTATATTAAACTCATAATCCCAATTCTGTATTCCCTATTACTGTTGCTTTATTTTTGTTCAACTTCAGAAAATATTCACAAACTCACTTTGTGTAGTGTACTTTGGGGATCCTGTTCTTTCTTTTCATAAGGTAAAGAGTCATAAATTGCCTGAAAGTTAAAAAAAAACAAAAAACTTTAGACATATAAAGAATGAGTTTGTCAGAAAAAGATTGAACACATGAACGATAGTTAAATGATAGATATTGAGGCACCATGCATTCATGATTATCTATCAAGTGGAATATTCAAATGCAAAGGTGACATTGGATACACATATCTGGAGATATGACTAGTATGAGACTGTGAAAACTGCTGATATTAATATTATACTTTTTCTGAGTTTTCAAGACAGATTATGAGATTCAACATATACAAAACCTTTTTCTGATAAATCATCAGTTTAAAAACTTTGGCAAATTATTTGGCATATTATTAGAAAAAAAATACTGGTACTTTAACATTCTTAATCAAATACGAGACCTGACTCTCTTAACATAATGCTCACTGTAATAGTACAATATCTAATTATGGAAACAAGAAAAGTAGGAGATAAAGAACTCAGATCCTATCACTATTTTAAATCCACTCTCAACCAATATTTGCCTATAGCTACCCTGAGCTCTTTGTCAACAAAACCTTAATTCCTCTAGGTGTGACAATTGATTTCAATAATTTTATCTACAAAAATGGACCCACTTTGATAATGTATTGAACAGTATTGAAAACATCAAAGTCACACACAAAAAATCTTGTCTTAATATTGAATGACATCTATCTACAAGACACCTTGTGTGCATGCACTGTGAAGATCTGACACTTCATAATCAGCATTATAGGTTGTTTCTCAATCTCAAAATACTTAAGTGCATTTTACTACATGACCTTACAGCCATTTTATTGCAATGAGATTTTATTTCACATACAAAGCATATTTATGAAATTTGTAAGATAAACAAAAATTTAAGAATTTGAACTACTTTTTTGAAATATATTAAACTAAAAAATATAAACCTCTCTCTCCAAAAAAAAAAAGATGAAAAAATAAAACAAATATATAGACTGACATTTTAAATTGAGCGAATACTATTATGTATTACTATTATATAGTCACTTAAACTCTTTGATGATTGAATGAGAACTATAGCAGAGTAAAAGAACACTGCAATGTAATAAAAGGACTGCAACAGGAATTAATTAAAATCTCTAAATTTTCATATCATAAAATTAATGATGTTATCAATGTTATAAGTTACGGACTTTGAAAATTGATCACAATTTTAGTGACAAACTTTTAATTTCTCTAAAAGTTGGTTTATTCTTTATATACTTCTGGAAACAAAATACACTTTATCAATTTTTGGGAAAATGTATTAGAAACAAATTATTGTACAACTAAAAGATGACATACATGTTTCATCAATTTTTACATATTTTGCTTTCATCTTTTTAGTCATATTATAAGGGTATCTTCACTCTTGTTAAAACATGGTTTACAAATTACAATTTTCGATGATATTTCGAAATATGGACATCATCCATTATGTTAGTAGACAATACCAGCTTTGGTGCAATGTAAAAATACCCCATCTTGAAACCTTATTAATTCATTAAAAGTAAAATTAATACTCGACTTCATACATTTAAATGCTTTTAAAACAAAGTATAAAGTTCTAATCCTTTCTGTGACTTATGTATAAATGATAATCACTGCATTTGTTTAAAACAAATGCATGGATAATATGAACATACTTTTTGTTTTATTAGGGAAGAAATAAATCAAAACTATTAAGGTGCATATCAATCATGATAAATTGATATGAATAATGTGCAGCAGAAAGTATTATAGTGTATTATTGCAGCCCATACAGTTTTTTATAAGGCGAAAAAATATAAGAAAACTAAATCTTTAGAACAAAACCCACCTGCATTTTGGTAATTCCAATTTCTTCATTACTGAGCCACCTGAGTCGTGCCGAGAGCTTTTGAGCTTCATGTTTGATTCTGATTCCCCCCAGAACTGAGGGGTCGGGGGTCTCCTGCCTTGTGTCAGGAAAATACCCATCATCATTTAACCCAGTGTATACTTTATCATCCTTTTCTCCCAAATTTCTCAATTGCAGCCTTCCAGAACTTATGTTTTTTAACCACTTCACATTCTCGGACACCGTCTGTACATCAAACGTGAATGTAAACAAATAGATCAATACACACAATAGACTTTGATTATATTTTGGTCTTCGGGTCGCCATGTTGAAAAATGCGCTGACCTCTCCACCGGTAACTGGAAAAACCCGAAACCCCCCGATTTTTGGAGAATACCCATACAGGAGGGGTGAAACCCCAATAAAGTGGTGGAAACCCCATAAAATTTAATGTAATGGGGTACTATAAGGCCTAAGGTGATGTTTAATTGAATGATATTGACATCCGTAAATTTTTATAGCCAATTTTACCTCAGAATCGACGGGTTTCTTCTTGTCTTGATATACTGCACACCACGCCCGATCTAAATTCGCGATCGCTGAAGTCGTTTCGGTAATCCGTGGAAATAATTACTGTAATCTTGATCAATATGAATATTATATTATGTATGAATATTATTTTTTTAAAAATTATTTGTAAGGAAACCTTAAGAATATAAAAGAAGTATGAAATATTTATCATGTTGAAAGACATTACAGTGCAATGTTTAATTGATTTTTTTTATGAATTTAACTAGTCCATAAGGCATTAATCAAGAAATAAAGTCATTTCTATAAATTCCAATCATTTATAACATGTAATTAAATTAAATTAACTAATGAATGAATTTGTTAATTTATTTAATTTTTAATTAAGCTGTTTGTTTTGAAATGTTTTCTTCTATGTTTAATAATTAATTTTTAAATTCAGTATTCATTCATTATTATTTTCCAGTTAATAATGTTTTGTTTTAATGTTTTTGGTTCTGTTTTTTTTTTTGGGGGGGGGGGGGGGGAGAGTGTGTTGTTTTTGTTTTGTTTTGTTTTTTTTGTTTTGTTTTTTGGTTTGTTTTTTGTTTTGTTTTGTTATGTTTTTTATGCAAGTAATAGAAAAAAATATACTCATTGATATGAGAAAGCAACATGTATCCATTACAATGAAATTATTAGAATCCAGGTCTATGAAATAAAAAACTATGATTAAAAAATAATAAAAATGTGCATGTTGCATATGTGAATCCTTGTACAGTTGGTATTGTAACATTATTGTGAGAATATTATTCACACCTCAGCTAGCTCTGTTGTTTTGTACTGGGATAGACAGGCACCCCTGTGTGTGTACATGCACTATATACACAGCTGTTGACACTTGGTCAACTTGATAATAAACACCTTTTGTTTAAACACCTGGGTTCCCAGCTAGTTGACCAACCCCCCTCTGGCAGGGCATGTGTATATACATTGAACCTTTACTATTCTCAATTGTACAGTTATGCTTTACAGAATTTCATTTTAAGGACTTTAGCACACACATAAGGAAAATATGAATTTTTGATAATTTTGATAATTCATGACAAATTAATAAATAAAGACCTTTTAAATTAGTAATAACTGAAAATATTCACAGTTTCCTTATGTTCCCAGCTCTAGACGTGGAGGCCTCCTTAAGTGTAGAGCCATGATTTGAATTTTGAAACAAAAATATTAAAACCAAAGGACCGAAAGATGACCGAAAGATAAAAAATAAAAAAAAAACTTTAAAAAGATTTTTAAAAAACTTAAAGATACTGGATCATTATTCCTATTCAATCTTTTGTTCATATATAAAAATATTACAGCCAAATGAAAGATTAGTAATATACATGAAATAAAATACCATAATAAAAATTTTAGAGAAAGGAATTTATAATTTAATTAGCAACATTTAAAAAAACAATAACATTCCTAACCAAACCTAACCTAACCTAACACAACACAACACCAAACAGTATTCACTTTTGGTACTGCCTGATACTAGCCCTACCTAGAAAAAATAATAAATATACAATCTTAAAAACATTTTTGGTTTTGTTTTTTGGTTTAAGACTACTGATTATTGGCCTCTGATCTACTGTATTTTAGATTTTTTTAAAGTTGTAGTCCTGTCCACTTTTTTACGTTTTTGTTGACCTATCTTTTTACCTAAGGTACGTGGTCTAACTATAGTGGTAGTACCGTCAGTTGTAAGCGTAAAATTACATAAAATACCTGTGCTTGGAGATGATCAAATAATTTCAGTTATCTTTCAACCAGTTCAAACAGACATTTTTCATAGTTAAAATTCCATCAAAACTTCAGTTCTTTTATTTTGTTGTGTGATTTTTTTTTCTTCTGTTTTTTTCTTTTATTTCATAAATGTTGTATAATTTAAAGACAATTCAAAATGTAAACAACTGATGTAAAAAAAAAAATTTTCTAAGAAAAGAACATAAAAAAGTTACTTTGAAATAAAATATCTAATATTTGAAAATTGATATATTATTTTAATTTACTATTTATTTCAGGTTTCAGTATTTTCATCTTTTGACTTTGATTTATTTTTTGTTCTCTTTTCAACATATATTAAGTAATTATTATTTTTATTGTTGCTTTGAACCTTTGAATTTCAAATTTTTATATCCCTACATTCAGAATTTGTCTAAATCTCAAAAAATAAATTCAGTATTTTCATATTTTGAATTTTATTTATTTTTTTGTTCTCTTTGTAACAAATAAGTAATGAATTATAGTAATGAATTATCTTCACTATTTTTTTTTTTTTGTTAATGTTGCTTTGAAGCTTTTGGATATTTTCATATCTCTAAATTCAGATATTCTCTAAAATATCCTAAATGAAATTTTTTTTTAAAATTATGGCTCTACAAAAAGGAGGCCTCCACGTGGCTAGAGCTGGTAACATTGGGATAATATGAATAATAATTAATACACAAATTCATATTTTCTTAATGGCTAACGTCCTTACATTTTTTGTTAAATACTTATTACATAATTAATATTTTACTATTATCATTGTAAAACAAATATAATTGTGGAAATTATTATGAATTATTTTAATATTATCTATACAATTATACTGAAAAACAGCTCGCTTCGAATTTAGATCGGGCGTGGTGTCGGTAAACGTAATGGCGCCCAATTTCCGTCGATTCTGAGGTAAAATTGGCTATAAAAATTTACGGATGTCAATACACACATCATCTTAGGACTTATTGTACCCCATTATCAATTTTATGGTTTCCACCACTTTATTGGGGTTTCACCCCTCCTGTATGTTGAAAAATGCGCTGACCTCTCCACATGCAAGGAACCGTCAAATTTGCAACCAAATATCATGATTCATTTTAATGATTTTACCGACATTACGACTCCTCCATGATTAGAAACAGTATTCACAGCCTTTTTATCTTTTACGTGTTTACTCCTGAGGTGGAACTTATTCCTCTGTTGGTCCGATGGTTTCTCTGTCATAAAATTGCTACAAGCATACAGAGCTAGCACTTTGTTTGTATTTTAGTTTCTCATCCAGAATGACCTACATTTTAATCCGAAACTAATGACCTAGCTCAACAAAGATGTCTGCGCCCTTGCAAAGATTGCTGTGCAAACAATGCACAAAATTAGCCAAAAGAGTTGTTTTGGGCGACAAATCATGGCAAAGAAATGCCCCAAATATAACATATTCTATGAAAAGATTTTTTAAAACAGCTTCAGGTATGGACGTTGCAAAGTGAGAAGTGTCATAATTTCGAATTTGTTCCATAATTACACAATAGATGTTTCGCTATTTTTCTAATAAACATGATAAACATCCCATCAATAAACTTTTTTTTTATTTTCTCACCTTGTGCTACATAGCTTGTTCTCAATTTATTTCTTCTTAAGTGATATGAAGTTCGTATCACGCTACTCTCACTACCAAATTGTAATTTGCTGCATTTTATTATTGTAGGTCCTCTTTTTCATGGGGAATATGAAATGCAAGATCCAAAATCACCCGAAGAAGTGTAAGATAAAATAATTTATATCAGTCACAAAAGATTGCAAAGAATTATTTAAGAAATTAAAAGAAAAAATCATTGATAAAACGTTCAAATTCAATTTTTATACATTTGTATATTGTTTTTGTCCTGTCTGTCTGTTTGCCTGCCTATTGTCAACTTTAACCTAGCCAATAACTATTGCACTGTCAAGGGTAAGTGTATACCACTTCAGTCTACCTCCCACTTCAGAACTGTGTTATTTTCGGGCATTATAGTGTTTCACAACGGTATATGTCGATTTACCCAAATGGAAACTGAAATAAACCCAAATGGAAATCAAATTGACCCAAATGGAAACCACATGGAATATTAATTATGCATTATCGTATTATCAAGTTGTTACTTATTTAAAATGATGAAAATAATGAACTTACAAATGGGTATATTAGTTATTGATTGAATTTCCTAATATTGTATTTTGAGATCAAATTATATTTTATTATTAATAATAGTATTCTATATATTGCAAAATTATGGGGGGGGGACATGATTCAGTAACAAATTGAGAAGACAATAATATATATACTTTTAAAATCCACTTTGGTCCATTTGATTTCCTTTTGGGTCCATAAAATCCACTTGGGTCCATTTGAATTCCTTTTGGGTTCATTTGAGTTTCCATAAGGGTTCCATTTGGGTAAATCAACGCACCCTTTCACAAACACATTTTGTTCATAATTTTTTTTCTTTAATTTGTAGAGTGAACATCACATTTGTAGATAAAACAGGAACACCCGTTCCTGTAAAAGGCAAAATAGGTGACAATGTCCTGTACTTAGCACACAGATATGGAATTGAATTAGAAGGTATGTATTCATTTAGTTTGTTTCTTGTTTTTGTGCTATACAGACTCAGCAATCTGTTTATTTTAAACTGTATATCTTGGATTTTTTTTTATCATAAATGCTACTTTCATGCGTCTTTTGTTTGCTAATTCAACAAAATTTTGCACATACATATGAAAGGATGGATGATACTGTTGGATAGGCCATGACAAAGAATAAAAATTTTTCATTGAAATCCTTTACACTACTTTGGTTTCTTTTGTAAAAGGAAAGGTGAAAATTTATGACTGAAACCATGATAATTTCATGAAGAAAAATATTATTCCTTTTAGATTTAAACATTTCTATATATAACCATATATATTTTACAATGTATTACATATGTAATTAATTTCACAATTTTTCTTCCCAAAGCAGAAAATTTTACATGTAGTTATGTACAGAACGTGCTTCAAGACAATATCATGGTTTTTAAAAAATTGTCAAATATTTACTAACAAATGCACATTAAAACAGTTTTTAACATTTTTTTCTCTTTTCAAGGTGCCTGTGAAGCATCTTTAGCCTGCTCTACATGCCATGTTTATGTACAAGATGAGTATTTTGACAAACTCCCTGATCCTGTAGAAGAGTAAGTCTAGTTTTTATACAGAAGTGACCAACTTATGTTACCAACACCTGTACAATTTCACAGTGTGCTTTGTCAGCCTGTTTGTGTGAGCTCACTATGTAAGATGATAAATTTCTGTTACCTGTGGATACATGCATCTGACACTACTCCTTATCTGTAGAAGAATAACAGAATAATTACTATCTACTCTCTAAAATGGTAGGCCAATTCAGGCAAAATCACCAAATCTTCATATCAATAAAATATATTTATGATATCTCACTTCATAAACATAAATAGTTAAAAGGATGTCAAAATATATCATTATATGCAGTTTAAAAGAGTGTGTAATTTTTGCCATTCAATTCAAACTGCAATACCAAAGGTATGAATGAACAACAACAATTATACGAGGGTTGTCCATAAAGTTCATGGACAACATTGACAATTACTGACAAACATTGATAAAATATATGAACCTATTATTTTCATTAAATTCATGTTTCATTTTATTAACATGCAAGTTTTCAACAAAAATAAAGCACAAATAGTTATATTTTTATCAGATATAAAAAAGACACACACACATACCCAGAGCACTAAAATGAAAATTCTTGACATTACCCGACGTCAAAATCATAATACGAGTACAGGTGTACATGTAACTTTTCTCAACATAGGCACTGTTAACTCAATACATTTCTTATGTCGCTATAACCAGTCATAAATATATGCATAAAATGTTCAAATTTCATTAGTAAATTAAAATTTAACAATACCTGTCTCATGTCCTGCAATCATCCAACCTCTGTCCGTGTAAGAACGATTTTATTTATGGAAATATGGTAAAGTCACAAACTCACATTACCCAATTCATTTTTACAACACTGCAATCTCATAATGATGGTTTTCCTTCACGCATGTCTTCACGTAAACTGTTCCTTCTGTCCGTAAATATTATATACCAGTTGAATGCTAATGTATGACTTCTTTTACTATGTTTTTCTGATTGTTTACATAATGTATGGGTCTCTCTAGGTGTTTAACCGATGTCTTTGCAGAATTTTATCACTGCTCACTGCTCCACCTATTCCGAAAACGTCCCTTTTTTTTAACAATTCCGATTAGTTCTAATAAGTTCTAACTTTGATTGCTCAGCCATTTTACAACTTTGAACATTCAAATTTTGTAGGTTTGATGTGATATGTCAACTTCATAATCTAAAAGTCATCCAGATTTCCGGAGAATTTTATAAAATACAAATGAATTTTGTAAAGTGATAAATAATTTTTTAATTAAAATTTTGCGGTGCTCTGGGTCTCCATTCCAAGTCTAATTATGAAGCCATAATTGTAATTAAACATTTGAAATTGATTAAGATTTTACATTTTTTAATTCACATTTAGTAAAGGATTAGAAATATGCTAATAATAAATATCAATGACACAACTTTTATTTCATTCTTAGCTTGTCCACGAACTTTACGGACAACCCTCGTACAGTTGCAAAAATTATATATTATAGTTTAATGTGTGGTAGCCCTTTGAAAAAAAGGCAATCACAAGTAAATAGCAGTTAGTAATAAGAATTATACTTGACCTGTTATCTCTCTCTTTGTTTATCTATGCACTGGAACTTTGGTATCTCGAACTCCCAATATCTCAAATACCATGGATATGTCGAAGTGATGAAGAAGTCCCAACCACATATTCCATAAGTACTCTACCCTCTATATCTTGAATCCTCATACATTGAAGTTTTTTTCTCAGCCCAATCAGGTTCGAGATAATGAAGTTTGACTGTATTTGTAGACTGAATCAGGGATCCATGGCAGATAAAAGAATTTTGAATGAAAATGTCTGTTACAAATAGCCTTTTGTTTTTGTTTTCATGTGTTGTATAAAACAGATCTGAAAGAAATGTGCTCTTTTGCTAGGAGATGCCTTTCACACATGACAAAAGATAAACAAAGAGAGGGATCAAATGTGTTAATATAAGATTGGAGTTTCATATCATTTTTATATGCAATTAAATGTTTTTATCTTTGTTCTAGAGAAGATGACATGCTAGATTTGGCATATTTCTTAAAAGAAAACTCAAGACTAGGTAAGAGTTTAAAAAAATTGTTTTAAACTGTACTCAATGATCACCATTATTAATTTCAACCAAATTTGAAACAAAGCATCAATGGTTGAAGGAGAACAAAAATTGTGAATTTCATGGTCCCTGCCCTCCTGGGGCTTGAGGGGTGGGGCCAAAACCACTAGAATTAGTCTTTAAAAGTCTTCTTTACTCCTGTACATCAAGCAGTCAAACTGTTGACGTGATTGTAATCAGTATTGAGTCCTGTACTAAATTTGTGAAATTCATGGCCCCAGGGTCAGGGTTTCTAGTGCTAGGGCGAGGCTGAATAGATTATATAGTGAAAATGCATTATTTCTTTGAAAATCTTCTTCTCCACTCCTGGGCATTGAATAAACTAACCAAGTGCATAGTTATGTTGAATAAGACTGCCTCTTCCAAAATTGTGAATATCATGGTCCCAGGGTCAGGGGTTCTGGTGTTAGGTTGATTATATAGAGAAAAAGCATAAATTCTGAGCAAGAATATCTCTTCCAAATTTTGAATTTCATGGCCCCTGGGTCAGGGGTTCTGGTGTTAGGGTGGGGCTCTATCGATTATATAGTGGAATTGCAAAAATTCTTTAAAAATCTGCTCCTCTGCTCCTGGGTATTAAATCAATGAACTATGTACACAGTTATGATGAAGAAGGATGTTTCTACCCAATTTGTGAATTTCAGGGCCCCAGGATCAGGGGTTCTGGTGTTGGGTGGGGCTCTAATGATTATATAGTGAAAATGCATGAATTCTTTGAAAAATTTTTCCTTTGCTCCTGGTTAACATGCCAATGATCTAATTACATATTTATGATGAAGAAAGGTGCCTCTTTAAAAATGGTTAATTTCAGGGCCCCTGGATCAGGGGAACTGGGGGGGGGGTTACTTTGTCTGAAAATAGATTAATGCTTTGAAATCTGCTTTTTGGTATTAATCAACCATTTATGATGAAATGAAATTTATGAAATTTCCAAAATTTTGAAATATCAGGTCCCTGGGTCAGTGGTTCCTGTTGGGTGGCATGCACAACTGGTGGTTATAAAGTGGAAATGCATTTTATCTTTGTTACTCTGATCTACCTCTGGGTATTTAGTAACCAAACTGTCCAAAGTAAGCATGCTAAGTGTATTATTATGATAAGCATTGGTGTCTCTTTCAAAATTGTGAATTTTATGGCTTTTGGTTTAAAACACAAACCAAATTCAATTGCTAGAAATTTGTTACATGATACTCAGGTGACCTATAAGGCCCCTGGACCTCTTGTTACATTTTCAACTTCGTCATAAGAACCACTGAACCATTGTCAATTAAAGTTGTTGCAAAGTATCCATGGGTGAAGTGGATTGAAATAATTATGTTCAAATCCTTTTCCAAGGGGAGATAATCAAGAAAATACAAAAAATAAATGGGATCATTTAAAAATCTTCCCTTTAAGATCTACAAGAATGGTTGAAACTTGCATGAAAGCTTTCTGACATACTGTATACTCAAATAGATGCAGACTCAATTAGAACAGGGTGGGTTACAAATGTAGGAATTGTAAGAAAAAAACTTTTTAAAAGTTCTTTCAAGAACAGTAAGTCCATGATAACACAATAAATATCAATTTGCAAGCATTCTCAGATAGTGTATATTCATATTTCTTTAAATCATGATCCCTGGTGGGGCCAGAATATAGCAAAAGACATAAATATGATGATGTTCCAAGAACTGCAAGATAAATCTGATATAAATGTAAGTCATTTCCAGGTGAGTCCAAAGTGGACATTGCCTGAAAAACTAAAAAAAAAACAGGTGACTTTTAAGTCCTGTGGGCCTCTGTTATGTATTTGTGTTAATCTAGATTGAAAAAAAGGAAATTTAACATATAATATCACTAACAATAACAAAGCACACAATATGTGTGTTTCCTGTAATTTAAGAGCACTTGAAACTTTCCCTAAGCCTTATTATTTTAGATTCAATAGTGCAGACTGCAGAGAGAAAGGTACATGATATCATTGTCATTGAAGTTAAAATATGCTAGAATTTTTTTTGTTGTTGTGATTTCTAATTCATGCACTTTAACATATCATGAGTACATGTATTTAATATATCAATGAATGAAATACCAAAATCTGACCATATTATTATCAATCCTTACATGCATGTTTTGTTTTGTGGAATCATTGCAGGTTGTCAGATTATCTTAACAAAAGAACTGGAAGGTATGGAGCTGACACTTCCCAAGGCCACGAGGAATTTTTATGTTGATGGACACGTACCACAGCCTCATTGATGAAGAGGAACCACGGGCTATTAGTCCTATGTTGACCAAACTTGCATGGATGATACATCTAAGGATCAGGTTTGTTTAAGGGAACATTGCTGAATGTGCAAAGACTGTTTCTTCATCTTGTTTTCAGTTTAAAGATCAATTTCAGTATTAATTCAATATTAAAAAGAGCTAATTATCTTATTTTATTAAGAGATTTTTGCAGAAAATTATAGGACCATGCCGGAATTAGGTCCTAGTTGTAAGGTCTTTGCAAATCAAATCTTTATTTTACCCATGTGATATTCAACATGTGTTAGAATTGTAATGTACTTCAACCATGTACTTTTAATTTTAATGGTGTTAAAATGTTCTATCTACACAAGGATATTGAAATACTATTACAATAGTATATTCAGCTGTTTTAGTGTCAATCTTATTTCCCTATGACACTTTTTGCCTTGGTACTAATATTATCTAATTCGAAGAATGTTGTATTTATAAATGTATTAATTAAATGCAGCTTTTCGTGGGCATTACAATATAAATATATATTTAAAGTACAAGTGTTTCCTGTTAATCTGAAAAAAGAAGAGGAAGTTACATTTTATTTTATACATGCACATGCCTAAATCATCTTCTAATTGAATGTGGTTTTGGTTTCCAACATATTCTTTGAGCTTCCTTATTTATTTGAGATAATTTTGTCATTAAACCTTGTTGTACTTGTTAATCATGATTTTTACCCATTAAAAAAGTTGTATAAACTTGGTATATTTTTAACTCATGTATTAAATGTAGAGATGAGTTCATGCTATACGTGAGGTCTAAGCATCCTAGATTAAAGATTATTTTAGTAATATACAGTGGCGTAGCATCGTTTTTGAAAGTGGGGGGGCCAGCCAGAGAAAAAAAATTTTTTACTTGCCTGAAAAAGTTGACAAGCAAAAAAAAAAAAAAAAGGAAAAGTTGCCCAAAGTTGAAAATCCTTTATGCCTTGGTACTAATATTATTTGGGGGGGGGGGGGGGTATTAAATTGTAAACTTTTTCTCAGTGTCAACTACTTTTAGTACCAGTTCTAATACTACATTTTCGGTACATCACTAAAAGTGGGGGGGGGGCCAACCAGGCTTTCAATTAACATTTCCTACAGTATAATTAAGGTTGGGGAAAAAAGTGGGGGGGGGGGGGGCGCGGTTGCTACGCCCCTCATATAAACCTTTTCTGGACCAAATTTGCATCAGTTAGGCATCTAGAGATATGTATATAAATAACTGGACCATTCAGGTTGCTGAACTTTACCTACATTTTCCAGTTGATTGAGTCAAGTCTTCCATTACATATACTACAGATTTAATACTCACTATATTCAACTTTCATTATATTCTTACTACATCTAACATGGTAGTCGAAGAATGAGTAACCACATGTAGGTTTTTGGAGACCTCAAAGTATAAATGAAGTTGCACATCTAAAGGACACACCAATCATATTAGAACAGATTAATTGGATTGTATATACTTGTAAAATGCAAGTTGAATTCAGAGTACGAGTCTTTTTAGCTCACCTGAGCCGAAGGCTCAAGTGAGCTTTTCTGATCACATTTTGTCCGTCGTCCGTCCGTCCGTCCGTCTGTCTGTCTGTCTGTCTGTCCGTCCGTCTGTAAACTTTTCACATTTTCGACTTCTTCTCAAGAACCACTGGGCCAATTTTGACCAAACTTGGTACAAAGCATCCTTGGGTGAAGGGGAATTTAAATTGTTAAAATGAAGGGCCAAGTCCCCTTACAAGGGGAGATAATCAAGAAAAGACAAAAATAGGGTGGGGTCATTAAAAAATCTTCTTCTCAAGAACCACTGGGCCAGTAAGGCTGAAACTTATGTGGAGGCACCCTGGGATAGTGTAGATTCTAAATTGTTCAAATCATGACCCCCGGGGGTTGGGCGGGGCCACAATGGGGAATCAAAGTTTTACATAGAAATATATAGGAAAAATCTTTAAAAATCTTCTTCTCAAGAACCACTGGGCCAGAAAAGCTGAAACTCATGTGGAAGCATTGTGGGGTAGTGTAGATTCTAAATTGTTCAAATCATGACCCCCAAGGGTAGGGCTGGGCCACAATGGGGAATAAAAGTTTTACATAGAAATATATAGGAAAAATCTTTGAAAATCTTCTTTTCAAGAACCACTGGGCCAGAAAAGCTGAAACTGATGTTGATGCACCCTGGGGTAGTAAATCATGACCCCAGGGGGTAGGGCAGGGCCACAATATGTAGTACAAGGGGGAAATCTGGTAAAGAACAATATGACAAAAGATTCTCAGGTGAGCGATGTGGCCCATGGGCCTCTTGTATTAAAAATGTTTTTCGAACCCATGTCTCTCTTCCGTTGAGTGGAAACTTAAAAACTATTTCAAATCTATAGGACATCACCTATCATAATCCAAAATATAAATTGGTCTCTGGTCTTGTAGAGGAGTAGGCTTTCCCTTCTATAATATGCACCCCTCCCAAGAAAACTGGCTAAATATGTGCTTGAAAAGTGAAAATGTTTAATCTCATATTTACCAGTAATTGCCCAGCTAACTATTTTGAAGCATTGTGATAATGTCAAACTGGTTTCTGAAAAAAAAATTACAATATGTATGAAATTGGTTGGACAAATTTCAACTGTCTCCATGGAAACAAAAACAATTTTATTTTAAATGGATTTGAAACTCTTCTTGTGTTTGAACATCCCAAAATAACTGTTGTGGCAGTGGGGCTTAAATGATTTTTTTTAATGATGACATTTTGTAAAACTTGAAAGAGTTTATTCTATCTGCTCTGGAATCCAATATTATATCTCTGAGATGGAATAGCAATCTAACAAGCATCTAATGCCTGCATACGGGGTTTATATCTATCAGTTGATTCGATACACAAGAACATGCTCTTACGAGAATAATTTCCGAGAAACGGTTAAGTTTTTATTAAACAGTTCTCAGGACTTTTGAAATGCCCCTCGTATATGTACGATTTCTAAAACCAGGCAAAATATTGACAAACAAGTTGATGAAAAAAGAATATCAGCAGTCTCATTAAAAATCATTTGAATTTCTATGGTCGATATAATGGCGATATAATGGTCTTGTCAGCAAATATGATTTATCATTGAGTCAAATGCTGACTGACGTTTTTCATACTAATTGTTAGGTCATTAGATGTATTACACACTGAATTGTCCACGGATTTTCCCCTTCTTTCCCGATCATGACAAGGACAACACAGCAGGTGTGACCGGTCGGCAGGGGACGCTCACTCCTCCATGGCACCTGATCCCACCTCTGATGTTTTGTTGGTCCTTGTTTGCTCTGCTCCTATTTTGTTTTGTTTGATAAACTTCAGAGTTTGAATACTGTTCGTTATCTTTATATATTTCATCGAAAGGACATACTTATGCTTCGGCTTGAAAAAGAAGTGTTTCTTGCAATTGTTGAGTGACTAATTTTACAGTCTTCTATGAGTGAATATTTTAAACTGAAACTCAATGATTTGAACTCTGTATTTTATGCTTTGGTATTATATTTGACAATTCTTGAGTTAGAAACAGTCCTATTTCTATTTTTTTTAAAGTTGACATTTATATAAACTCTTTTATTGCCATATATCTGGGGGTTTTGTCGCGTGTTGCAAATTTTGGGAACTTGGTATAATTTCTTTTCGCAAATTGCAATGCTTTTGTGGCACACAACAACAGATATAATTTCTGCGTTTTTATTTTTTGCGAATGAAAATGATTGCAAAAAAATAGATCGTCGCGAAGGGATCCTTTCTACAGTACAGTCTAGATACAAGTTGAATATTGGGGGAAATCCGTCTCTCCACACCTTCGGTACTTCTAATATGTAGGAGGAAGTGAGGACGAATATTTTGGACAAAATGCTGTGTTCGTCCGCCTCTGCTCCTCCCTAATTGGTCTCAGAGTAATAATTATTAAACTACATATCTACAAACACATTTTATAAGTTGAATTGGCCACTTCGTGTATTATAAGAGTTTGAGGAAGAAGATTGGTAAATAAAATATCTTGTATCTTGTATCTGAAGTGACTGATGAGCGGACAAGCACAGAGACCTGGACAACAATTTAACGTACCGACCTTACTTTGAAATAATTGTTTCTACTAATCACTTGTAAACCCCCCCCCCTTAAAATACTGTAAGGAGGAAAACAAGTTGCAAAGAATTGTGCAGAAATGTGTTTAGTGTAGGCAATTGCATCATTTTAAGAGCAGAGAGAAAAAGATATGTTTGCCCATACATATACACCTCTGTACATTGCCTTTGGAGAAAGCTTCCTATTTCAACTTAATTTTCGACTTTAATTAAAATCAATGGTTTACAACTTTCTTTCACATCTACAGTTATTTGACCAGTTCCGAATAAGAAACGGATTCAGCGGCGCTATACTAGTAAATAGGACGCTCTTCTCCCTAGTTTGGACTTTCAGAAGGCGTGGCATTCTCGGCGCTACGTAATGGCGAATACTAGTAGATTCTCATTGGTCAGATGTCAGATTTCTGATATCGACTGAAACACTTTCAGCCTTCCCGTGCGGCACTCTGCGACCCAAAGCTTATTCTCGCCATCAACACTAACATCACAGGGCCGGGAAAGTCCGTCGCTTCGGTCAAGCAAACACGTGAGGAATTTTCCAGTTTCACTTATTAATATGACTTCATGGTTTCCATAGTCCACCACAACGATGTTACCTCCGACCTCGGTGTCGATGCCACGAGGATCAAACGGCGAACGACCGTCAGCATCACTTCCGCTATATGCAAATTTCTTATTTCCAGTTGCATCTAGAACAATGACTGCACGTTTCCCTGTATCTGAAATGCAGAGATCAGAATTGGAATTTTGGCAAATGTAACTTGGTTGTTCAAAAAGCCGTTGCCCATCCACCCCGTTTATGAATTCTTGTGACAATCCGCCTTTCTTGAATTTTGAAACTTTTCCGTTTTGGTTTTCGACAAGACATACAAACACATCACCGTCATTTCCACAACAAAGACCCTTTGGATTCCAATCCGTTCGAAAAATTACTTGCATTTCTTTAGTTTCAATTGTTAATTGCTTCACGGACCTGTCATAAAAGTCGGAGAAAATGATGTCATTGTCCTTAGTAATGGTCAAATCAGAGGGTCCAACTGTCTCACAGTCCGTGGAAATCGTATCACATTCTCCACTTTGCAAATCCATCAGTTTAACATCTGGATGCTGCCCACTTATCCACGCCTTTTCTGTGGACACACAGTTAACAGAAGTCAGAACACTGTAACTCCTTTTGAAGTGTTGCACACTCTTCGCTGAGTTCGTCATGGATGTGCTCCTGCTGATAGGTTTTGGCGGCGTTAGTTCAGTAGCCGGGGTGAGTACACTGCTTGATGCTGGGATAGATAAAATGTTCTCCAAACTACTTAGCAAAGCTGCCTTGGTATCTGAGCGTTTTGTCTTTTGTCTTATTTTTCTTACTTTAGTGTGTTTTATCGATGACGGCTGCAGTTCACCAAAGAATTTGCTGAGCTTTGCTTTTTCCAGTTTACCGCCTTTGAAGAAGGGAGGAGAGTACTTAAGAGTGTCTGGAATAGTTCTAAAAATAGAAATTTCCGGATTAGCTCTTCGAAATAGAATTAAATCAGATTCATATCTTGTATGAAGTTGGCCTTCATATAGGCTAGCTGTTTTCTTTAACCTTGAAAGGATGTCATCAATTTGAGCAATGTGTTCTTGAAATGCTTTAACATCTTTTTTCTCCATCTCTCGAAGCTCGAGTACAGCCTCCTTAAAGAACTTGTCTATTTGCTCTTTTGCCTTTTCGGCCCTGGCTTTTAGATATTGTACAACCATCTGACATTTGGATGGAATACTTTCCTTTATCGATTTTGCACTTTGAGCTATCAGTTCTATTTCTGGGTAAATTTTGCTTTTCATCTCTCCTATGTCTTCTACAATAGCATTCTTGTCCTCCTCGAACAAGACTGACATTTTCACCATTTTATGTTTGTTATGGTTATCTATAATGCATGTTGTACAAACGGGTACTCGGCAATCATAACAGCAGACCTCGTACCTATTTCTTGGATGATGCTTGCAGAAACCTTGTACCTTTTCCAGTTTTGTGGACTTAATTTCCGAATTAGAGTGAATGTTATGATGGATCTTTTCGCAGATAGCACAAATACGGTCGTTGCAGATTTTGCAAACGGACTCCGCATTGCTTGCTTTGCAGAATTCACATCGAACAGGATCTTGTGCCAACAATGAAGAATTTTCTGCCATCTTTTTATTTTACTTAAAATAAAGATACAAAATGTAATAAGGATAAATGCATACACTTTCCCCCTAAACTTTTATGTAATAAATAATGTTATCCTATTTTACTTTTTACATATATTTTAGATTAAGACATACCAAAACATGGACAGTTTGCCATTACAGGGCATCAGCAATTTTTGAAATAGGGTTGTGCCTTTAACCCCCCCCCCCCCCACTTCACACTCTCAAGCAAAGTTCCACACATATTTTGTTAAAGATTTTAAGTTGAGAGTAAATGATATCTTTGATTAGATCTACCTACAGCAAAGTTACAGTATTAAAAAATAACAGAAATTTCAAAAACTAATTAGCCTTATTAAATTAAAATTGCTGAAAACGTGCAATAAGTTGAGGGCCATTAATAAATTTATTTTCAGATAAGGGAACTGATTTGACTACTGAGTAAGTGGTGCTCACGTTCCTATGAATATCTTTATTTGTTTGTGCAGATGTATATATTTCTTTTTCATTTGTTTGTTTATTTTGTTTTGCTTTCCTAAAAAAAAGGTTTAATACACAAATGTTAAGAGTGCTGAGTATTAGGATCAGGAACGATTTTAAACTTTTCATTTCTTAAAGGTATTATTTTCAATATTAACGCGGTCTTCTTAGATTCTGAACAATTCCTAATTAATTAGGGAGGCCAACAATGACCTCTAATTTCGATACAATTTTGTTTAAAATACAAGAAAATAAATAATTCCTTACCTATCTGCGTAATGATTAAAATTTGTATTGTTTTATCGAAATTAATGTTTAAAAATTAATTTATAAGTAGATTGAATGTTGTGTAATGAGAATTAGCACATAAAAATACACAAGATATCAGGAAATAGTTTAAGAATTGCTCGTAATACACATAAATACTTACTTTGTACATGCTTCCCAAACACTAAAAAGATGAGAGAGAAATAAGAGTTCCAGTTATATATAAGCTCGTATATATGTATATTTTTGAATGATTTCCGTGTTAATTCCTTCCTTTTATGTAAAAATTCAAGTGTTATTTTAAATCAACGGCATCACTTAAGTTCATTTAAGTATAAGGACCAGGGCTTTCATACTTCACATATGTAATCTTGTGACAAAACCTTACATTGGATACCAAAAACTTTGACCCTTTGACCTCTACCTTAGAGTTTGATATACTTTTTAAAAACATTAACCTTAGCAATAACTTTTGAGTGGTTAGGGCTAGGGTTTTTATACTTCCCGTATGTAATCTCTGTGACAAGGCCTTTCATTAGAAACCAACAATCTTGGCCCTTTGACCTTGACCCCAGAGTTTGGCCTTCCTTAAAAAAACGTTAACCTTGGCCATAACTTTTGAACAGGTGGTGCTAGGGTTTTATATTTCACATTTATATTTCCTGTGAAATCTAGAAGGCCTTACTATGGATATCAAAATGTCTGATTTGCATTTGAGAACATTTAACCTTTGCTATGTTGCCATAAGGGGGCATCAGTGTTTTACAAACACATCTTATTACATCAATAAAAGGTCTTGTCACAATTACACAAGTGAAGTACGAAAGCCCTAGCACCAACTGTTCAAAAGTCATGTCAAAGACTAAAGTTTAGTTTTTTATGCCCCTGAAATCAAACCTTGCCCATAACTTTCGAATAAGTTGAGCTATGACTATCATATTTCACATGTGTATTCCTTGTAACAAGACATTGATTTGAAAACCACCAAATTTCACCTTTTGACCTTGGAGATTGACACACTTTTACACTTAAAATAGTCCTAACTTTTTCCTTGGTAATACCTTGATTCGGTAGATACAAAGGACTTACATACTTCACATGATGTATTTTTTGTGACAAGACCTTTCAATGGACACCATAAGGTTTCATCTTTTGATCTTGATTTTGGAGATCTGTGTACTTTAAAGTTTCTGAACGATAAGGGCTAGAGCTTTCATACCTTACTTATGTAATTCTTGTGAGAAGACCTTTCATTGGATACCAAGATATTTTGATCATTTGACCTTGACCACGGAGTTTAACCTACTGTTTAAAAACAAACTTTGACCATAACTTTTGAAGGGTTAGATAAGTTGTATGGGTCATGTATGTTGATGTACAAACTTGAATCTACACTACCTGAGGATGCTTCCCTATAAGTTTCATCTTTCCTGGCACAGTGGTTCTTGAGAAGAAGATTTTTAAAACATACCATCAAATTTTAAGTATTTCTTGCATATCTCCCCATGAATAAGGGTGTGTATGTCATGAACAAAATAAGTTCCCCTTGATAAGGATACTTTGTGCCAAGTTTGGTTGAAATTGGCCTAGTGGTTCTTGAGAAGAAGTCGAAAATGTGAAAAGTTTACAACGACAGACAACAGACAAATTTTGATCAGAAAAGCTCACTTGAGCCTTCGGCTAGGTCTAAAAATAAGTTATATATGGAGTTATAACACAACGAGTGTAGAGCCATTTACGCTTCCGTAGTCACAAATAAGTTGCCTGTCGATATAGATAAGTTGCCCGTCGATAAAGATAAGCTGCATGTCGATAAAAATAAGTTGCATGTCGATAAAAATAAGTTGCATGTCGATATAAATAAGTTGTATGTCGATATAGATAAGTTGTATGTCGATATAGATAAGTTGTATGTCGATATAGATAAGTTGTATGTCGATATTGATAAGTTGTATGTCGATATCGATAAGTTGTATGTCGATATCGATAAGTTGTATGTCGATATAGATAAGTTGTATGTCGATATGGATAAGTTGTATGTCGATATAGATAAATAGATAAGTTGCATGTCGATATGAATAAGTTGCATGTCGATATAAATAAGTTGTATGACGATATAAATAAGTTGTATGACGATATAAATAAGTTGCATGACGATATAAAGTATTTTCAAATGACCCATAAAATCCATTTTTTGTGATAAATCAGATATTCTTATAAAATATTTGCATACATCCTCCCTTTTCTTCTTCTTTGACCCTTTCTTTTGTTTTCTCTTTGTTTACTTCAGTCTTTGTCGTCCTAACACTAACCCTTACCTCTTGCTGAAGCCATAACCCTAAATCCCTCACAATAACCTTAACCCTAGGCCCCTGTGCTAGCCCTAACCATATCCCTCATTCCAAATGAAACCCTAACCATATAACATCTAACCCCACATCATAACCTCCTCCTCTGACCGTCACCCTAAACCTTATATAATGAATTAATGATATCTTTAAAAAAAAAATACGAAAGCGTCTTCAATTTCTTGAGTTTATTTGAATTTTGAAACAAGACGCGCATCTTTTTTTCAAGTTTATAATAGAACGACTAACAGCTAGTTCTCTCTCTCTCTCTCTCTCTCTCTCTCTCTCTCTCTCTCTCTCTCTCTCTCTCTCTCTCTCTCTCTCTCTCTCTCTCTCTCTCTCTCTCGCACCTTTTCACAGTTTTCACGCCCTAGCTATTGTCCAAAATCGATCACGTGATCTGACCTTAAATGAGAATTCCTCAGACTGATATTTGAGCTTGACTTGAGTAGCAGTTATTTTGCATTTGCAAAGCCTTCAAAGCGATTTATCAAAGCATTCTTTCAACCTACAAGACACAGAAGAAGATTACTTCAGACTGAGGTAAGTTTATATTTGATGTAGTCCTTATATTTTTTTTTACTTATTTGTTGAAAACGTGAACATTCGGTGAGTACTTGTTCCAGTCGTCATTTCAGGTCACTGTCCAATACCAGCAATGCATTCTGATCGTATATGAAATAATAACATTATTACCATAAAATTGTAAGATAAACATGTTTATTTGTTTTGTGTAATTTATAGTTTTAATGAAGGTGGAATAATGGCGGGAAATATCCTCATGCATAACGACTGCGCATGCTCGGAGTGGGGGGTGCCCGGGGAGGAGTCTAAATTTTTTCCCATTCAAAATAATTTTCAGGTGCTTAAAACGTGTTTGTTTTAAAATTAATAATAATTACATATGTCGTCATAAATGCAGTGTTATTCTTAATTATTGCAGCCCGGAGGACCGGGCTGCTCTATACATATAAGTTTGATTGTTTGTGCATGGGGATTGGGGTGGGAGTAGTTATTAAGAATTAAAGGTTTTCTAAATATTGAAAAGATTGTTAATCAGAAGTTCTTTCTGTTTATAAATTACGAGATACATAATATATTTACTCTCATAAAATGAATCTGTCAAAATATATATATGTTTTCATATTTAATATATAAAGTTGTTTATCATTTACTATAGAAAAACGACAGGTCCCTTTTTTTAGAACATCGAATTTTACTTCTCGCATAAAAACGTACTCTGCACAGTTCGTGTTTTATATTTTAAAATTGAAAATTAATACATTTTTGATTATAGGTGATGCATGTGTCTAACTTCAATTTATATTTATGCAGTCAACATTTACCTGAGGAATTGATCAAGTTTAAAATGATATCGTTTTGGTTTGATTTTTATCCGACTAGAAGTTTTCAAAATATTCGCAGCTATCGTCTCCATCAATTAGACGCATGCCTTTTCATACATATCGAAGCGGTTTGATGATCAAGACTCAATTTCATTGTTTACTTTATATACTTCCCGGGCGACAATTGATGGTTACATCAATGTTTTCTTGTTTAATTTATTCTTAAGTTGCTTTTTTGTAATGCAGACATGCATAGCATCGGTGGCGGATAGAAGAAGGGGGGGGGGGTGTCAGGAACGTACGTGCTCTTGAAACAACAAAAATAATGAAAAAAGATCAATAATAATATTTTCAAATGAAAAATAAAATAAAATAAACAGAAAGTTGTTCAGACATAATAATCCAATTTTGGGGGTGGGGATAAAAAGTTACAAGTTACTGGTAAAAAAAAAACGGGGGGGGGGGGGGGGGGGGGGGGGCATAATATCATATATATATATATATGTTACCCTTGTAGTTTTTTACCCGTTCGAATATTATCATTAGCACCTTCAAAGTTTGGTTTCTCGGTGCGTCAATCATCTATCGCCTCGAGGTAAACAATGCAATCAAGCATGGTGATTGCATGAGCTTGGAGACAATACCATATAAGTAGAATTTTTAGCGAGGATTTAATTTTGGCATTATTAGCGAGGGTCATGAGATCGCTAAAATTGAATAAAATTGAATACCGCTAAAAATTAATTGCATTTTATTTGTAATAGCTGCTTTAGTAAGCATTTTAAAATCCCTAAAATTACCTCTTGCTTAAAATAAATTAAATTGCTGAATTTGCGTCTTGCTAAAATTTCCACTTATACGGTACCTGATTATGATTACCGTTTATCCATGTAACTTTCTTTCAATGCATGTGTTGTTTTAATATAAATAAAATGCGTAAATACTCCACTTCTTTTATTCAAAATAAATAAAATTAAAATAAATTTTAACATTGTGCCACTTCCATGTGATTGCAACACCACTGTACCTAAAGTTGACGAGTGTTTACTTAGATACGGGAGTGCTATTTTGTTTCTGTGCTTGACTAACCAAAAAGTCAAATACGGGTGTGGATAAAAAAATATCACATTTATATATTTTAATGACAAGTGCAAGCGCTAAAATTTATTTGCGCCAATGTATTCCAACTTGCGTTTACGCTAAAATACGTATGCACCAAATTTTCTCGTTTTACAGTATAACATTAGATCTTCAGATGTGACTAATTACTAGGGATGTCAACGAATAGTCGACTATTTGACTGGAGTCGAATTGATCGAATAATGAAACAACATCCGAATATTACTTAAATGCAAGAAAAGGGGGGTGATAATGAAATTTTTATCTCCAAATTGAAAAATTAAGGGTCCTTCCTCAAAAAATACAGCGCTGTATAGTGTACGTCCACAGAAGAATAAGAGCTCAAACACAGTCACAGTATATAGTTTTCCACATAGTACATATGGAAAGTATAGTAATTACATACTGCGATAATTATTTCTCAATCATTGACTTTTTTGTTTTTGTACGTAGTAAATTATGCAACGCTATACTGGACTATGAAAATTATTTACTTGACTTGTACCAATTATATTTATAAACTCTAGGAAGCAAATTCAATATTTGCATTGCTGTGAAGTTTTAGAGTTTGATAATTTTTTTAAAAAACAATTATCTTACATAAAAGACATTTTGATATACAATGTATAGCTTGGGCGAAAATTGCACAAACAGTGTTTAACATTTTCATCGGAGGTGTGTTTAGTGTATGTTTACAATTCCCCATTTCCAATTCATTTTATTTTTACATTTTTTCAATAATATAACCTTTCAAAAACACTTTGCTATGAAAAAATAAATGCTCCGAATAGTCGAATATCGTTCGAATAATGCAATTGAATGTTCAACTAATTTGGGAAATTAATATTTTGACATCCCTACTAATTACCTAGAAATCGTTATGACTTTTGAATGGATTGATCCCCATATGTTAGTCATAAGTGAGCTAATCCCTGCTTCAAAAGCTAATTTAATTCCCGGTTTTCCAAAATCCTCTAGATTTTACTTTTGCATTGGTCTAGTATATGTGAATGGACTTAAGCTTTGATCCCCGTGTGTTAGTTCAGTGAGCTTAATCCCTGCTTTGGAAGCACCTTTTCAGAATCTTTTACATTTTATGTTTGTATTGGTGTAATAAAGCAGTTTTTAAAAAAGTATATCATTGCAGGAGTCAGCAATATTCCAGTTCCCCTCGGCAAGGACTACTTCCCTCGATCAGCTTTGCCTTGGGAAATAGTCATTGCCTTGGGGAACTGGAACCTAATTGCTAACTCCTGCAAAAGTGCAAAGTTGAGATTAAAATTGTGCAAGTTAGATGTTGCAATATATACATGCAGTTACACAATGGCTAATTATATTGAATTACCTGGTACAGGCAATTTTCCTTCATTATAAACCTAATTTTTTATAGCCTGTAGGTTACACAAAATATTTTAAAGCAGTGAGGAATAAAATTAACTTGTAAACATAAATCAAAAATTGTGTTTGCTATAAGGGTATTTTACTGTATATTGAAATTCATGGAAATTGATTAACTTTGTTTTATAATAAAGTTTTTATTATTATAGAATGGAGCCTAGACGATCTACACGTGTTCGCCAGCGCCCCCGGTGGTTCACCGACTACGTCGTGGACTTTCCTGTAAGTAATAAAAGATTCACTTGTAATTTTTTTTTAAGAATCTTATTATCTCATTTGAGAGAAGGCCAGATAGTGTGCTTAGTTAAGTTATATATCTCCCTTTCTGAATAAATTAACCTTTTTTAAAGGAACTTCAAGATAGAATTTTGCTTTAATCCTGCCCACTATCTTTCTCTTTCCACTGAACAATTGCAATCTTTCTTTGTCATATCAGATCTGTTCATTTAAATTCATCTATCCATCTGTCTGTCCACATGAACCAACAAATGCTAACCCACATACAGACTAATATTATTAAATAATGAATATGAAACAAAAATGCCTTATTATATTTATATCAAATATTATTCAAAGACTAATTAAGATTTGTAATGTGTTAATAACATGGTATATAAGATATTAGAACATTTCTGACAGTTCCCTTAATAGAGCGCCACTAAGGGAGGATGCCAGAATGGGGATTTCTGTGGGAGGTTGGGACTTAATTGGGGTTGTTCTTGCTTATTAAGTGTTTACCATATGATATATAACACCTCCGAGATTTTGCTCATATAATAAGCAATTATGGATCTCATTTAATCCAAGTAACTATGAGTTCTATGATGACCAAACTTGCATGGATGATACTTCTATGGATGCATCCTACAGATTTGCTTTGGCCGGATGATCTGACCTACATTTTCTGGATAAGTGAACTGGTTAATATTTTGTAGCAGGCCCCATTTTCAAGTAACTTTGATTCTGGTTAAAGTTTTTGGAGCAGGTTCATTCTAAAGCAGATATATGCCCTGTGTTTAAGCAAATTTGTATGGATGATACATCCAAGGATGCAAACTAATTGACTTGCTTCAGATGCTGGATTCGACATGTTCCAAATAATGGACCTGAGGTAAAAGATACATATATAAAGGTCTATCATCAAGAAACAGTAAGGCCTAAATATGTTAACCAAACTTGCATCAAGGGATGAGCAATCTCAAACTTACTTTAGATGCAGGATTTGAATGACATTTTCTTGATGGGTGACTAGTTTTTTTGGATAGGTCTATTTCCAAGTAACTGCAAGCCCTATCAGATAAAAATTGCAAAAATTTGGCATTTTGGGATGTAAACTAGAATGTTAGTTAATATGCGAGTTTTGAGATTGTAACTCTCCTATGATAGAGGCGCAAAAAGTATCCATTGAAACATGGAGGTGGGACAGGTTGTTTCTATATACAAACGCGCATAAATAAATGAACGAAATTTATGGCCTTTAAAATTTATTAAATGTTATAGAAAGATAATTATGTTAAGCTGTGATGCATTTGATAATTTTTTCAAGCTCGACTATGCATATTTACAAATCTACTTTAAATTATAGGGTAAAGAAACGCCACAGTCCTTATAAAAAGTAACATTTTCTTGATTGTACAAACATTTTCTAAAAAGTTAGTGTTTTTTTTTAAGTTATAATAAGGAAAAAGAATCAAAGTGTCATTCAGATTGCCGACGTGCAATGATCAGATGCATGTGTAACGTATTTATTAGAGGTCCATATCTCTTCCCTCATCTGAAAAGTCTCACATCCACTGATATATTCGCTTTTTTTACGATTCTTTTGCATTAAAAAATGACGCCTTTACTTTAATTCGATTATTCTCAAGTTGTAAAGTTCATCCCGACAATCATGTAGTTATGATAAACCAGTATATCGATGATGCCATGTATCCATTATATAAATATCTGTCCCACCTGTCTGTTTACGCGGCAACAAAACTCCCCTCCTCAACAAAAGAGCGCACCAAGGGAGATAATCTCGAAACTTGCGTATTGTGGGACTTTGCCTTGCTTAAAGACAACATTCGTTGAGGTGAGCTCTGTTATCTCGGATTACCTATGTTTTTTGTCCCCCGCTTTCGCGAAAGCGAGGGGACATTAAATCTCATTCGTCTGTCCTTCTCTCCGTCTGTCTGTCCGTCAGTCTGTCAGTCTGTTCGTCCGTCACAAAAACTTTAACCTTGCCCATAACTTTTGATTTAGTGGAGCTATGACTTTCATATTTCACATGTGTATTCCTTGTGGCAAGACCTTTCTTTGGGTACCACCAAATTTGACCTTTTGACCTTGACCTTGGAGTTTGACCCACTTTTACACAAAAATTCCAAACTTTTACTTTGGCCATAACTTTTGAATGGTAGGAACTAGGACCTTTATATTTCACATATTTATTGTTTGTAGAGGCCTTTCATTGGATACCAACAACTTTGACCCTTTGACCTTGACCTTGGAGATTTATGTACTTATGAAAAAACTTTGACAAAAACTTTTAAATGGTAAGGGCTAAGGATTTAATACTTCATATATATGTAATTCTTTTGAGAAGACCTTTCATTAGATACCAAGAAATTTGATCCTTTGACCTTTACCTTGGAGTTTGACCTATTTTTTAAAAACGATTACCTTGGTTACAACTTTTAAACGGTGGATACTAGGACTTTCATTATTCACTTATGTATTCTTTGTGGCAAGACCTTTCATTGGATACCAACAATTTTGACCTTTTGACCTTGACCTTTGAAGATTTATTTAAGGAATGAATTTAATAGCTACCCATTTTATGCGGTATAAACTGGGTTGGGGCAGTTTACGCTTTATAAACCCCGAAGCGGTTTATAAAAAAGCGTAAACTGTTCCAACCCAGTTTATACTGTATTAAGGGGGCTGACTATAGTTTCCATTGCGCAATATTTCGCGCATCATAGTAAAATGAAGCGTATTTACTGTTTTAATGCAACTTTTTTCACTTAATTATTAAAATTAAACAAAATTAAGAAATTATAGGTATAAAAATGTCATTACAATTTGATATAACGGATTTTTAAACCGATTTTGCAATTGATAGGTAGGTTGACGTCGTTGCAGTGTGTTTTTGACGTTATGATAATCTGTAGCTCTTAAAGAAAGGGGTAATAAAAATATTATTAAAGAAAAAGTAATAAAAATACGCTCTTGAAATTTAAAACATAGATATTTGAGAATATCTCCAATATTTTTATTATGTTTTCATGTGAATCCATTGTGTACGTCATATTCTGTAATACTCTATAAAAATAGTAAAATTTGCTAATTCTTTGCATTTTGAGATGCCCCCTCTGGTAACAAGATGGTAGAATTTAGTGTCTCTTACATATATTGTATAATATAGTATTACTCATCAAATATTATAGTTTGAACAAAATGTCTATTGTAGTATTTGTATAATTTGCTTTAAAGTGCTAAAAATTGGCATTTTCCTATATAATCCTATAGTAAATGTACCTGTATTTTGAGACGGTCCCTCAAAAATACCTGGACGGTAGATTTCCCCCAAACTTTGCAGTTAATGTAAGTTATATATGGTATAAAAATGAAGAGTTTCGCTATTGTAGTTTTCACACAATAAAACTATAGTCGGCCCCCTTAAATGGGTAGCTATTACATTCATTGCTTATAATTTAATTTTCATTCATTTGATGTAAGAAAAAAAGATGATTGTTCAAACAAAATGACTTAAATTTGTACAAAATTTGAATATAACGTCAGGCGGATTGATACGTTTTTGACGTAAGTCATTATGACGTAGGCAACCCATTTTATACGATATGAAGTAAATTTTTTATCCAATCAAACACAGTGTTACAACCAGAATTAAATTATGTACATATGAAAAAACTTTAACCTTGACCAAAACTTTTGAATGGTAGAGGCTAGGGCTTTCATACTTGACATATGTAATCCTTGTGAAAAGACCTTTCAATAAATACCAAGAACTTTGATCCTTTGACCTTGACCTTGGAGTTTTACCTACTTTTCAAAAACTTTGACCTTGGCCACAACTTTGGAACAGTAGATACTGGGACTTTCATATTTCACATATGCATTCTTTTTGGCAAGACCTTTCATTTGATATCAACAATTTTGACCTTTTGACCTTGACCTTGGACATTTTTTGTACTAATAAAAAACTTTAACCTTGACTATAACTTTTGAATGGTAAGGGCCAAGGATTACATACTTCATATATGTAATCCTTTTGAAAAGACCTTTCATTAAATACCAAGAACTTTGATCCTTTGACCTTGACCTTGGAGTTTGGCTTACTTTTCAAAACCTTTGACCTTGGCCACAACTTTGGAACAGTAGATACTGGGACTTTCATATTTCATATATGCATTCTTTTTGGCAAGACCTTTCATTTGATATCAACAATTTTGACCTTTTGACCTTGACCTTGGACATTTTTTGTACTAATAAAAAACTTTAACCTTGACTATAACTTTTGAATGGTAAGGGCTAGAGCTTTGGATACCAAGAACTTTAACCCTTTGACCTTGACCTTGGGTTCAGTGATGATTTCTAAATAAATGACATATGGCAGGGTGTTCATATTACACAAAATATGTCATAAAAAATGACATCTCACCCACAATTACACCGAAAGCGGGGGACCACAATTCCTTGAATTTGCTTGTTTTATTTATAACCTCAAAATGCTAAGTTTCCCTTTTTCACATTTTCAAAAACTATGTTATTTTGCAGGATATTTTTCTTAGAGTGGGAATATTTCTGGATCATATACCAGCCCTGCACTCTGTACCTTAACAGTTGATGTTTCCTTAATATGATACAGTGATTTTTTATTTGATGAGTTTAAAATATAAAGATGGTAATACATCAATCTACATTTCCTCAATAAAGTTTAATGTTTTTATTTAGTTAAAAAAAGCAAAATATGACCAAATGGGACTTCTGGTTAGCTATGAATAGTGACCATTACTTATTTCTGTTTTTGATTTGTCTTTTTTTTTTTTTTTTTTTAGGTGCGAAGGTCCAGGGTGAAGCCGATGGTGATGGCTGATGATGCTCCTCATCATCCTGAGAAGGTTGCAGTGCTGCCTCTTCCTGAGGCTTTACAGGAGCTGCCTGTGGAAAAGCTAAGGCAGGCTGAAGAGGTGACTGTGTCATCTCCTCAACCTGTGATGGCCAATCCAGAGGTAGAGCTTGTACAGCTTGAGGAAGTGTGTCTGTTGTCTCCTGAGCCTGTGATAGCCCTTCCTTGGCCAGAATTTGACCAGACTGTGGAGATGGCTCTGCCATCGCCTCAGCCTGCTCAGGTTCTAGTTGAGGAGGAGGCTGGACAGACTGAGGAGGTGGAACTGCCATCTCCTCAGGTTGTTGTGGGGCATCCTCGGCTGTCTAGCGTCGGGTCACCAGTGGCAGAGATCCCTCCTGAGCAGCCATCACCTGTGAGGCAGCCATCACCTATGAGGGACCCTCTGAGGCGAGGCTTTGCAGCGTTAGGAGAAGGGGTGGTGTGGCATTTGTTTAGGAATGTGGAGGCCACTTTAGTAGGTGGTCTTATTTTCCCTATTTTCTCTTCTCTAATTTAAATCCCCTCTTTTCTCTAAGTTTCTCGTGTATAAAACTAAAATTTAAATAGGATTGATTTTTCTCTAAATTATTTTTTGTATGAATATTACTAAATTCTCTTCCCCTTAATGAATTTCAATTTCCAAAGGATAAAACTTAAAAAATATTTGATTTTCTCCTAAATCATTGTAATTTTCTTCTAGGAATAAGTCAGGCATAATAATTCAGGATTTAAATTAATTTTTAGTTAATAACATAAATATACCCCCTTTTAAAAAATTTTCCTTAATTAATTGTAAGACCATTTCTAGAGTTAAAATAAGTTTAAATTTGTTCTTAATTTCTCATGGATACTACATCTAAATATCTCAATGCAAGCACACACCGTTATTTAGATGTAGAAATTCAGGAGAGTAACTAAATGATGAGATTTTAATTTAGTTGATAAAATTAAAATTTAAAAATAAATAAATAAATTATAAATTTTCCTAACTAAAGTATTAATTAAATTATAAATTTTCCTAACCAAGGTAAAATTAAAACATAAAATAATTAAACAACATGAGGTTAATTAAATTATATTTTTTTTCTAACTAAAGTGAAATCAGGAATTAAAAATAATTAAACAACAGGTTAATTAAATCATAAATGTCCCTAACTAAAGTAAAATTTAAACGTTAAACTATTAAACAAGGGGTTATAAATTTTCCTAACTAAAACATTAAATAATTAAACAACAGGTTAATTAAATTATAAATTTCATCACTCGAGTAAAATTTAAACATAAAATAATTTGAACAAAAATTTGATTAAATTATACAATTACAAAGACTTGACTGATTGAGTGACTAGGTTTATATATTTTTCAAACTTCAAATAAGCGATTTGGTTTAAATTTTCCTTAAACGTAAAAAATTAAGTCATTATTCTTAAAACTTGAATTTATTTCTTAACACCAAGTCTTTCCTTTTTCTTGTTTCCATTGATTAAATAGAGTGAAATTTATTTTCCATTAATTTTAATTTCTCATGTGGTAAAATTAAAATTATTCATGTAATTTAGATAATTTAAATTTTCTAAAATAGCAATTAAATTCAATAAAATCATACAAAGAAGTAAAATCTAGAGTTAGGGTTTCTTTTTCAATTTTTCTTTGTGTGCATGATGGGTTCAGTATTTGTTTGACATTTGTACTTAATAAGTCATTTTGTACTATGCATTCATTTTATGTATATCTCATATAAGCCCTGTTAATTGTAAAGTACTTACTATTTAGTTTATTAAGTAGGACTTAAAATGCATCCCCCCTCCTTCCACAGATTTGTTAAAGTTTAAATGGGATTACTTTTTTTGTAACTAAAGTGTAATTCTTTTAAACACATTGAAAACTTTCTGAGTACCTAATTAATTGTTAAGATGAAATAATGCCCCCTTTTTATTCACAATTTTCTCATGAAGGCTAGTGGCTAAATATCTCAACTCATGCACACACTGTTATTTAGCCACTGCATTTGTGAGAGTAATTTAAGTTTGCTAAAATTAATTAATTATCATATGTAATTTCTAATTTTTTCTTGATTCAATATATAAATAACAGTTTCAAAAATAATTTAGGGATTATTAGACATTTAACTTAAATAACTTAATTTAGACTTGCTTTTTGAGATGTTTGATTTCATTTATTTCATTTTATTAAATAATTTACTTGTAATCAGGGGTTTATAATGACCTTGAAATTGTCTGTGATCGAAGTGAATTCTTCTTTTAGCTTTATTAAACTAAGTTTATTTCACTATTACTATTTATTTTGCTAAAATTAAAAGTTATTATTAGTATTTCAATGTAATCTTTGAATAAATGGGTTTCAGTTTTCCATCCTGTTACCGCTGTTTGTAATTTGAGTAAGCTCCAAGGTAAAATTTTGTAAAATAAAAACATTTTTCTTCTCTGTCAAATAAATTCTAAAACGCCAGGAAATAATTCTATACAATTAAAATTCCCTTATAAAATTTTTCCATTAAGAGTAAGATTCCTGTAAAAGTTTAATACTTAAGATTTCAGGTGGGGTCCCATTTCTTTTCACCCTAATTAATTTATTCACTTATAAATAATAATAGGGTCCTTCGCTGAGATATAACTGTTACTATGTGGTTGATGTATTTTGTATTGAGTTATGATTATTTATGTGAAGATTGTCGCTGATAATTGGTTGACTATCAATATGCGCATACCGATTTGAATCTTTGATTAAGATCAATTTTATGAATTCCATAGCAAGGAAATGAAATTTTAGTGTACTCTGCATAATGAACATTTCTGTACGCTTTGGTTGGTCCTGTTTTCCCATAATAAAATGAACGCAAACTGTACCTTCAATTTCCGCATGACATTCGCTAGCCACATTTTTTTTGTTGTTGAAAATTCTGACGCTTTGTGTCCTCGATCAATTTCAAAAGCCATAATTATAAGCGATGATCAATTTTGAAAGTTTTCATGTTGTTCAATTCTAGTATTAAAGCTGAACACGACTTAGTAGTAAATAGACATACGGCATTTTGAATATTGTTACTATCTATGATATTAGCACCAGGGTACATACTCTTTGCATTCATGTCACCTGACTGCTGTATTGTCATGGTTATTAGCGTGGAATGGCGACCCGTATTAGTGCTGGTTATCTTCCATTACTTTTGTTTACATTTTATTGCAGTTACATCACTTACGTGTATTTGTCTTTGTTTGTATACTGCACTGACCATTTCTTGCAATATAGAAGAAGTTATTTTTGTCGCTACTGAATGCTGTATAGCATACGTCTGTCTACACCGGTGTTGACTCCCTTACCAAAGTAAAATTATTGCGGCAATATTGCTGCTATATTGCGGCAACATTGCGGCAACACATTTTTGTCACCAGAAACAAGCTTTTTGGGTTAGTGAAATATCACCGCTAGCGGCAACAACTTCTGGTGACATTCTGGCAATACTGCGAGAAAAAATGAAAATAGCTGCAACAACTTCCGGTGACATTCTGGCAATACTGCCAGAAAAAAAGTTTCTGGCAACTTCTAGGATTACCCATGAGCCATTTGTTGAGCATGCTCAGTCATTTACTTCCTCTTTTTAAATAAAGTGGAGGGAATTCAAAGGCAAGCATGTTTTGCTTCATTACTGACTTGTATCAAGTTGATTCGAGCTGTAAATTGTGTACAGTGGGATTAGTCAAAATGAGTAGTAAGACTGCATAGTGTGGAATGACTAGAAAAAAGAATTTAAGCAGAATTATATAAGAATGTGTACTCTGTTTGAATTCAGACTTGGTGAGTCAAAAAATATTCTTTTTGAAATGAATGATTCAATGGAGATAAAATTGGAAAAATTATATGTGTTTCAATTAGTGCCTGTGATGCATGCATACTTGACTTGTATGTTTATATATCCTAGAGTAGCAGGAAAGATGAATTAAAGCATGTTATTTGAAAATTATTAATGCAGAGTTGCTGGACATTTTCACAGTGGCATATTGATATTGTTTCTATAAACATTTTTTATACGCCTGTCTCGATAGATCGGGGTACATATTGTTTTTGTCCTGTCTGTTTGTTTGTAAACTTAACCTTCACCATTACTTTTGAACCAATGAGAGATAAAGATTTCATATTTGGTATGTCTACTTCACTATTTAAGTTCTTTCAAATGACATCAAGGTCAATGAACTTGTGACCTTGACTTTGACCTATATGCTAAAAATAGCTTTTTCGAATATTCATCATAACTTAAAATTAATGAAAGATAGAGACTTTATATTTACTATGCATAATTCACTAATTAAGCTTTCTCAAAAGACACCTGAAGGTCAATGACCTTGAAACCTTGGCTGTGACCCATATCCTTAAAATAGATTTTTCGAATCTTGGACATAAATCTTGAGCCATAAAAGATACAGAACTTGTATTATGTATGCACCCTTCATTAATTAACCTCTTTCAAATAACACCAAGGTCAATGACCTTGAGACCTTGACTGTGACCATATACTTAAAATAGATTTTTTGATACTTCGACATAACTTTTGAGTCATAAAAGATGGAGAATTCATATTTGGTATGCACCCTTCACTAATAAACCTCTTTCAGTTAACACCAAGGTCAATGGCAATTTGACCTTAACTGTGACCAATATGCAAAAAATATCCATTTTGATCCTCTGCCATTAATTTTGAACTATAAGAGATAGAGACTTCAAATTTAGTATGCTTACTCCACTAATTAAGTTCTTTCAAATGACACCAAGATCAATGACCTTGTGACCTTGACTGTGACCCGTATGCTATAAATAGCTTTTTCAAACTTTATTGCCACCAGGCGCACAGTGTTTCTTGATTTTCATTATGATGGTCAACATAATTTTCTGTCTGTTCAAAGAATCGCAGAAGTAGCTTTTTCTAATTGACCCTTGTGGCTTGCTGTTGTTTGTTATATTCCTCAGCACAGTACAGTTTGTTAATTGTTAGATTGATAGATCGATCAGTATTTAGCTACGTACTAAATACCAATTTATATCTAACTTATATACGAAAAACAATATTGCCGCAATATTGCGGCAATGATGCCGGAAGATGTTGCCAGAAGAACAATATTTTGGTCATAATTTGCAGCAATATTGCCGCAAAATTCAATATTGCCTGCAAAACTAATTAACATACGAAAAACGATTAGCCGCAATATTGCAGCAATAATGCCAGAAGGTGCCAGAAGATCTATAAGGGTCATGGGCCTCTTGTTATTCCGCAATTTTCTGGCATGATTGCCGCAAAACTAATTTACATACGAAAAAATATCTCAATATTGCACACATGTATTATGTTGCTGCAATATTGCAGCAATAAAGCCAGAAGATGTTGCCAGAAGGACAATATTTTGGTAAGGGCTGATTGCGCTGAACAGTGACTAAGTGAACGGCTTTATATAAGGGTCATGTTTAGCTTTAATGTATTGATGTATAATATTATTATTGCTATGTCTGTCTGTCTGAACTGTATTTTAGTCTGAGACCCATATCAACCGTTCATGAGATGCATGCCTAGCTTTGCTAAAGCATAAAACTATAATTTCATGCATACATAGTGACTTTGGTTAATGTTAACATTTACATTTATTCTCAGCTTCTTACAAGCAAAATCTTACCCAAATTTGCATATGGATGCTTCCTCTGATGCTGAATCTGACCTATGCTTCTTGATTTACTGGCCCAGATTATTTTCATAATTAGATTAAGTTCCAAACTTTTCTTTATCATGTATCTTTGGATGCTAACTCTGTTGCTTTACTTTAGATGCTGTATATGACCTATATTTTTGGCTTTACTGGCTCAGAGCTCAGATTATTTCAATATTTAGATTAGTTCTAAACTGGTCTCGTTCTTTATCATATGCTACTTTGGATGCTGACTCTGATGCTTACTTTGGATGCTGTAGTATGCCCTACCGTATTTCTTGCTTTTCTGGCTCAGAGCTCAGATTATTTTCATTATTAGATTTGTTTTAAACTGATCTCATTCTTTATCATGTATCTTTGGATGCTGGCTCTGATGCTTATTTTGGAAGCTGTATCCGACCTACATTTAACACTTGAACAGTGTTTTGCTTATTTCTGGGACAGTCTCCTGGAAACAACTGCTCTCATGCTGCCTCTTACAATGTTGCATCTGCAGCATACATTGAATGGTGCATTTAACCTACATTTTAGCTGGATCAGAGAGATAAGATTTATATAGATGAGTTATACAGACCCTAAACCGTGCTACTACACCACTTGGTGGGGTACGGTTTCTTTTGTACACGGAACGGTTAATTTTTTCACTTGTAAATAATACGCTTTGTGAACGGAACGGTTCGCTTTGTGCACGGAATAACGCTGTTTGTGCACGGTGGTTGTGTATTTTATGGAACGGTTGCTTTGTGACGTTTATTTCTTGCATGTGAAAGTTCGTTTTGTGAACGGCACGCTTTGGGAAACGGTATGCAAATGAAGTGGGCGGAGCCTGTTAGCATCATTGATTGGCCGCTGAATTTTAAACGAATTTTGAAGTTCTTTATGCACGTGTACAATTTTATTTCCGTTATTAAAGAATATAATTTATTTATTTTCCATATAAATTGAATTATTAATGAGTTTCTATTTATTAGGGAAGTTCAAATGTTTTATTACATGTACATGTATGTTATTGTGTTTATCATAGCCTTGTGTGCTATGTTTCGGTTTCAATTTTAAAAATCAATTTACACTGAAGCAGTGATGGAATTTTACGTTTGCCGAGGCTGTGTTTTAATTAGAAAAAAGACACATATGTATATAATGATTTTTCATTCTAGAATAAAGCTTTAACAGAATTGAATATATACTTGTTCCATATTTAACACTATACGCGTAGATAAATTATTTTCAATTGATTGATCTATAGAAAAAAAAATGACTATTTGCGCTTTTATTTTTAATCTTAGTAATAAGAAATTTACATTGTTTCTCATTTTTAAATTAAAATTGTTTGATCTATCGTTTAAATGTCTGCCTTAGAAGAGAAATATCAGTAACAAATAAAAAATGTTGAAGAAAAATAATTTTAAAAAAAATTTCAGGGCATAGAAGACTTGTTTGTTTGTTTTTTTTCTTAAGTAAATCTTTGATTAATCTGAAAATCTTTCATTAGTCTGAATTTAGATAAGAAAATCAGAAGCAGAAACTCGGAATCAATAAAATGACTTCCGATCGCATTTCGCGTGAAGAAAACATTTCTTTTCATAAACTAGTATTATGTTTTTAAAAATCCTTTCAGTCTAAGTAATTATTTATATAAGTTTTTCTTCATTTTGATAAGTTATTCTTTTCTTGTAAAATGTGTAAAAGAGAGAGAGAGAAAGAGGGAGAGATGCAACCCCGTTACATAATCTGTAAAAATAAACCAACAACAAAACCTTGTATTTATTCTCATTCTTGGTTTTATTTACATCGCCAAAGTCACAGATGCTACTTAATTTCCACAACTTTGGTTCAAACTCAACCTATTTACAACTATTGCGCAATGCATTCGTTCTCTGCACATACATAATCCTTGTGCATCACCTGTCAATCAAAATCGTATGACGCTAGTTGACCTTGAAAGTCTGTTAGTAAACGCAGAAAGAATTTCTCATGTGATTTAAAACATTCTGATGGTCAGTTCAGAGTTTACACCTTTTAAAAAATATTGGGTCACAGCCAGAGGGTCGAGGTGCCGTGTATTTAACACACCTTTCAAATTATTTAGCTCTGACTACATCAAGTGTACATGAATTTTTAAAACTCACTCAACTGACATTCAGCGAAACTCATCTACTTCCTAAAATGTCCCTTTTCAGACACAATTAGATAAGGATGTATCCATTAATTATCATTATTCACTAAAAAAAATGCACAATAGCGTCACATAAATTCGCAGACTTTTGATGAGTTTTAACTAACTAATTAGTATCGCCTTCTAGAAAAAAGGGGGGCTTCTTGTAATTTACATAATGTGGCTTGAATTATTTTCAGAAAAACCATTGTATTATTTATTTCCATTTTATTCGATTTTAATTTTGCCCATTTCAATTGCTGAATCAGATACACGATCGCTTTTGCCGTACGTATGCATTCATATGTAGTTCATATCAGATGCCTGATTTTACTTATTATTTATTTTGTAAGAATTTTAAAACATATAATTATGAACTGTCTGGCTAGAGTAAAATAAAAAAAAATGTATTAGACTCGCATATTAATTCTGCTCAGATAATTATACTCGACGAATCACTGATGCAGAACTTTTGACTTACACTGAAAATCGGCAAATCTGTCAAATATGAATTTAAATATTAGATGCGGTAAACAGGAACTTCTGATTTCTACTGAACAGATATAATCTAACTAATAAAAATCATAGTCTACAGGATTATTATTATTTGTGTCTGAAAAAGGGATAATTTACAAGAATAAAGTCAAGACAGCCAGGGAATTAGCTTAAAGATCTGTATAGTTAAATTACGAATATTTAAGTGCAACAAACATATTTTTTAAAAAGTTGATTCTTAAATATAGAATGAAGTTATTTTTATCAGTTCCGTAATTTGTTATATACCGTGTTACACAGTGTCCACAATCGCTGACTTCAAAGATGCCGACATCGAGTTCAAGGTTTGCCCGTGTTTTGCGGGATATATTGTTCGTGGCCTGTACTGTACCTTTGATCACAAACACAACGAGTTGATCTAATTTATAGCAAATAGGAAATCAATGTAAACTCTGTCTAGTTGTTTTGAATTTTCACAGTTGAAAGCCCAGATGCATGTTACTTGATAATTGTTTTATAAATAGCCAGACATAACCTCCGTCCTCTTTCACAGGCGCTATTGAGAGAAATAAACCAAAATGACTTATTTGGTCAAAGCACGGTTAAATCATTAGGGGCGTGGTTTGCATAATTTTCCAATTTAACGGTACGGTTGTTTCTTGCAAGGAACGGTACGTTTTGTGGACGGTACGGTACGCTTTGTGCACGGAACGGTTCGCTTTGTGCACGGTACGGTACGCTTTGTACACGGAACGATTCGCTTTGTGCACGGTACGGTACGCTTTGTGAACGGAACGGTTCGCTTTGTTCACGGTACGGTACGCTTTGTGCACGGAACGGTACGGTTCGTTTCTGAGGTGTAGTAGCACGGTTTAGGGTCTGTAACATATATGTAATATGTTTTACAATTTTTGTTGTATGTTCTTTCTGACAGTTGTATTTTTTTGTATTTTGCATATATTGTTCAATGTCTGATTTATAGTGTCCATTAATTGTTTTCAATATAATGTTTAATGTTTGACTGTCTCATCTGCACACACAACTGTTTGTCTGTCCACCACAACCCTCACCTCGCCTCATCTCAGCAGCTCTGTCCAGACGTAGATGTAAAGTGAGTGGTTTTGTTTTCAATATTTAGGGCCCGCTATGATAATGATCAGTTTGTCCGTCTGTCTGATATGGTTTCCATCCCCTTGGCTTGATCTGGTTTAAACTGCATGCAGTTACCTTGAACCAGTTGTCTAAGTAAAAGGTCAAAGTAAAAAACACATCTGCATGTAACCCTAATCTGGAGTGATTTCCTTCATTTTAGCCCTTTCTGGCTTATGCTTCATCTACATATAGTGCCAAGTGGTGTAGGATGTGCAGTAACGAACAGCTTCTAGATCAGAAGTCAAGGTCTTGTCATTTTTATCACAGTGAGCACATTTTCCTTCATTTTAGCCCTATCTGGCTTATACTTCACCTATATATAGTGCCAAGTGGTAAAGGATGTGCAGTAATGAACAGCTTCTAGATCAGAAGTCAAGGTCTTGTCATATTCATTATAATGAGCATATTTCTCTCCCCTTTGTAGAGTCCTTGAAGCAAAGGTCAGTTGTAAACAACTTCTCTGTTTACCTTTTTAAATCTCACAGTGTTTATGGTGGGATATGATTTTTATCCAACAAGGTTTGTGATATTTTTGTACCAGCTCATATTGACTCGATAACCCATAGAATTCCAATTTGTTTGATGGTAACTTTAGCTTTAATAAACCAAGTTTTTTGTCAGGTTTCAAGGTTACAGCAGACATCCATATGAAATTATTGTCATGGTCATTATTTTTTGTTCCCTTGAGCTTCATCTCGTACAACTCCCAGGAGTGCCAGTAGATTAAAGGTGCAAGTCAATGTCAAGGTCATTGTCAGTGCCTTCCCATCCTGATGCCCTTTAGTTAGAGCGAGGCCCTTTGAGATGGGCATCAACTCACTGATGTTTAGTTGTATATACAACATCATGATGTTGGGGTTCATCTTATACAAAGCAAAAATATATATATATATAAAAAAAAAAAAAAAAACACAAAAAAAAAAAAAAAAAAAAAAAAAAAAAAAAAAAAAAAAAAAAAACAAAAAAAAAAAAAAAACAAAAAAAGTTAAATATACAGTTCAACTTTGGTACCTCAAATATTGATATGGAGCTATTGCAGATTATTCCACTTCATTATTTATTTTTCCATGATTAAAGTAATTATAATTATTTTGTAATTGTTAAATACATCGGTTTCAAGTTTGAGATTACAAGGTTGAACGGTTTAGATGTATGTATATTACATTTATTTAATCTTGCAGAAGCAGGCACAAGCAGCATTAAATCTTACAGAAGCAGTGACAAGTGGTATTTAATCTTACAGTTGCAAAGACAAGCCGTTTTTTATCTTACAGATGCAAGAACAAGTAGTAGTAAATCTTACAGAGGCAGGGGCAAGCAATTTTGAGTCTTGCAGAAGCAGGGACAATCATTTTTTTTCTTACAGAAGCATGGACGAGAGTAGCAAACCTTACAGAAACAGTGCCAAGCAGTATTTAATCTTGCAGGAGCAGAGACAAGCAGTTTTTTTTATCTTACAGATGCAGGGGCAACCAGTACTTCATCTTTCAGAAGCAGGGACACACAGTTTTTTCCCCTTACAGATGCAGGAACAAGCAGAATTAATCCAATATGAAAGAAGTACAAACAGCACCCAATCCTACAGAAGCAGGGAACAAGCAGCTTTTTATTTTGCAGATGCCAGGACAAGCAGTATTTAATCTTGCAGAAGCAGGGACATGCAATTTTTTATTTTACAGATTCACAGACACAGTTTTATATCATACAGAAGCGGGGACATGCAGTTCTAAGCCAGTCTTAGAGTGCCAAGCAGTATTTATCTTACAGATGCAGGGACAACCAGTATTTAATCTTTCAGAAGCAGGGACACAAGGTTTTTTTCCTTACAGATCCAGGTACAAGCAGAAGCCAATTTTAAAGAAGGACAAACAGCAGACAATCCTACAGAAGCAGGGAACAAGCAGTACTTTATCTTACAGAAGCAGGGACAAGCAGTACTTTATCTTACAGAAGCAGGGACAAGCAGTACTTTATCTTACAGAAGCAGGGACAAGCAGTACTTTATCTTACAGAAGCAGGGGGAAGCAGTATTTAATTTTACAGATGCAGGGACAAGCAGTATTTTTAAATCTTATGGAAGCAGGGACAAGCAGTACCCAACCCTACAGAAGCAGAGAGAAGCAGTATTTAATTTTACAGATGCAGGGACAAGCAGTATTTTTAAATCTTATGGAAGCAGGGACAAGCAGTACCAAACCCTACAGAAGCAGAGACAAGCAGTGCCCAATTCTACAGAAGCAGAGGCAAACAGTGCCCAAATCCTACAGAAGCAGAGACAAGCAGTGCCCAATCCTATAGAAGCTAAGACAAGTTGCACCCAACCCTAAAAAAGCTAAGACAAACAGTGCACAATCCTACAGAAGCAGAGACAAACAGTGCCCAATTCTACAGAAGCAGAGACAAACAGTGCCCGATCTTACAGAAGCAGAGACAAGCAACACCCAGTTGTAAAGAAGCAGAGACAAGCAGCACCCAATCCTATAGAAGCTAAGACAAGTCGCACCCAACCCTAAAAAAGCTGAGACAAACAGTGCACAATCCTACAGAAGCAGAGACAAACAGTGCCCAATTCTACAGAAGCAGAGACAAGCAGTGCCCAATCTTACAGAAGCAGAGACAAGCCGTGCCCAATCTTACAGAAGCAGAGACAAGCAGTGCCCAATCTTACAGAAGCAGAGACAAGCAGTGCCTAATCTTACAGAAGCAGAGACAATCAACACTCAACCCTATAGAAGCAGAGACAAACAGTGCCCAATCCTACAGAAGCAGAGACAAGAATTTTTAAGCACCCAATCCTATAGAAGAAGACAAGCAGTGCCCAATCCTAAGATTTGGTTGAGCAGCGTTGGCATGATTACAGCAAGCTAAAAAGGTTAAAATCTTATCTTCATACACTTAGAGAGATTCAAGAACTTGCTGAAATTATTTATTGAAATCTTTAATTGGCCTTTATTTCTTTCTTATTAGATTGCATTCCATTACCAGTTTTACATTGGCCAGTTATAGAGAGAAAAAGAGCCCAGACCAGAAGGATCCACGGCAAAAACCAACCATGTCAGGGTAATGTACATTGATTACTTCTTGTTTATATATAAATCTTCCTTAATTTCCTTAATTTCTTGTCCATCATGTTCATAAGAAAGAGTTTGCAGTAATGTAAACAATCAGCGTTTTGTATTGACAGAGCGGTTAGCTTACCTTATCCCGGCAGTGAAGAGGAGTCGCCCCATAAACTGAGACATACCTCGGAAGATGTGGTAAGATTCTCTCTTCTTACACAAATTCTTTATTTTACCCCCTGCTAGAAAAGTGAGGGTTATCAATTATTGTCTGTCTGTCCTTCCTTTTGTCTAATACATTTTGAGGAAGCTAATCACTTATGTGTAATGCCCTCAATAACTACTGCCTGGCTTTCTTGCTTTAACCAAAAGAAATAAATAGTTGGAAAGTGGAATAACACTGAGTAAAATTGTATGAGAGTCTCAGAGTCTTTATAAGTTTATATTAAAAAGTGCAACCATGTCCTCTCCAATTTGAAATTTTCTTTGCAGAGGTTGCACTGAAATGAAATTTGGTATATTGCATGATTTACCATAAGAATATCTAAGTCAAGTTCTGTTTTTGATACAATCAAACAATTTTGGACAGAGTTATATATGCCCATTGGACTTAGAAAATTCCAATTATTTGCAGATTCTGTTCTTTTTTTTTTTTTTTTTTGCATGGGTTTTACATACTGAAATGAAATTGAGTACAAAAAATTATCATAAGAATATCTAGATCAAATGCAGTTTTGGGTATGATCAAGCAATTTTGGACAGAATTATGCCCCTTGGACTTCCAATTATTTGAGGGAGGAGGAGGAGCATAAGTGTTTCACAAACACATCTTGTTTTACGTTGCTTTAACCTCTTTATTTTCAATTGACAGAATACCCATCTGAAGCAGCAGGACATGGAACCTTTGCCAAGCAGCCTTAAATAGGTATAATCTTTTTGTCTATTTTGTTTCATTGCATTTGAACTTGACTAATTTTTTGTCAGTTTCTTTCTTTGCTAGGGGTACAGAGGAGGGATGGACAGGTGGCAGCCAGCAACACACAGAGGAGGACACCATTACCAGGATACAGGGTATCCACTATAACAACGGGACACTATTACCAGGATACAGGGTATCCACTATAACAACAGGACACCATCTGACAAAGGGTAAGGAACAGACTGCATTTGTTGCATTTTAGATTTTGGTCTATCAGATTTGGGACTTATTTGAGGTTTTTAATCTTTATGTTAACAGATTAATGACTTGACAAGCCTTGATCTTACAAAAAGACTCATTGATTTGATATATTAACGAGTCAGGAAATAAGGATCAGTGAAAGCCAACCACAGAAGAAAGGGTAAGATAAAAAAAGCTCTTTTTCCTTGTACAGATCCAACCTATTGTGCTCTTTCATACTAGAAGTAGATACAAACCTCTTTTGATCTTAAATTTGTCTTAATTTTGCAGAGGCATGCAGAACACATCCTAAAATTAAACAGGGTGAATCTCTAGCCAGCAAGAGTACACAGAGCTGACATTGTCTGAATCTAACCCTTCAGGTAAATGTACAACAAAAGCTGCACTTCTTTTAGTATTTTAGGTTGCATCACTCTTTCTCATCATTTTATTAAAATTAGAATTTCTACAACATTCTATTGTTAACAGGCAACCCTAGATCTATGTTCAAGTTAGAGCAGATCATCATCATATGAGGATTGATTGCAGGTTTCCTTACAGTAAAGGGTAAGATACAGTGGAGCCTCATTTATCCGGATGCTTTGGTTCCAAGACATTTTGTTCAGATTTCTGAATTACCAGCTAAACAAGACAAAATTATGTTAAAAAATTCCATTCCAATGAAAAATCGTCCAGATACTGAAACATCCAGATATCTGAAGGTTCACTGTACATGCTCTTCTCCATTTCTGTGATAAATTTCATAACTCTCGTTAGATGAAGTCTGGTAATTATAACTTTTTTTGTTTTGTTGACCTTTCCATACATTGTGTTTACAGGTATAAAAGATCAGACTTGGCTGGTTCCCAGGTTTTAGGGATGACAGTAATGCTTGAACCAGAGAACTGAAGATATAAGACAGATTGTTCTGTTACCTAGAAGTGAAGGTAAGCAGTCCTTCAAAATATCTACTGTCCTTCAAAAAGGCAGGGGTCTTCCGTCACACTTTGCATTTAGCTCTGTTCAAAGCTAAGTTTCAAAGAAACTATCCAGAAGATTATTTAAAAACTTCATTTGCTGATAAATATTGAAAAAACTATGCAACTGCATCCAACATTTTATTTTTTTACCTTTCCTTTGACCTTGACCTCAAAACATTTTCTCAAATTATTTTGTTTACCTGAGTTTTAGGATATAACATACCATTCAGGATGGTGTTATCAAACTTCACATTTGTTTACAATGCAGTGTGCACAATCAGAATGCAGTCTCTGGATGAACACTGCCAGATTTGCTTCGGATGATAATTTTCACACTGAACCTAGACACACTGTTACATTTTCAAGATGAGTGACAATTTTAAACATTTTTTTTTTTTTGGAACAGGTCCATTTCCAAGGAACTATAAGCCCTACCCAAACCAAACTTGCACGGATGATAGGCAGTAAAACCTTTATAGGGCATGAAAATACCAGATGCTACACGGATGTTGCTATGAAATATTTTCATTCCCAAGTAACTATAGCCCTTTTATAAAAATCAAACTTGCATTATATGCATTATATGACTTCTATATGGACACACACCAAAAAATACTTGCTTTGTTACATGTTAAAAATTTAATTTTTGAAACAAGTACAATTCAGCTTAATCACTATTCAAGAAAATAAACTGATCAAATTTTATACATTTGCAAATTTTCATTTGCTTTACACAATATACCTCGGCAGGAAATTCTAAAATGATTTTTTATAACATATTTTCTAGTATTTTATATGACCTTTCCATATATTATGTTTACAGGAACAGATCAGACTTGGCTGGTTCCCAGGTTTTAGGGATGACAGTAATGCTTGAACCAGAGAAATGAAGATATAAGACAGATTATTTTGTTACCTAGAAGTGAAGGTAAGATGCAAACTCTTCTTTTTTGACTCTCTGAAATTTTATTTTTCTTTGTCATTTGACAGTCTTAGAACTAATGTTGTCAGTGAGCGGTTAACCAGTGACAAACATCAATGTAACTATTGGTAGTGTTTGTGAAATGCTATATCGATTCCATCATTAAATAACAGCAAATAAAATAAGGAATATTTTTTTAATTACACTTTTTCCTGCTGATTTAAACACATTAAAATAGAAAATTTATATATTCGAGAAACTAAGTAGCAGTTTTACAAACAGATACTTGCATCAATGGATGGTTAACCGGGCACTCATTGACAACACAAATAAATTGTACCATTCACAATGCCAAACAAGGGGACTTTTTTTTCCAATTCTGAGACATTATTCCTATTTTCATCCTCCAAGAAACAGACTACTGTATATCACCAAATTTTTGCGACACCTTACTTTCATGAGATAGTCATTGACTCGTAATATAGCGAGACATGATTTTCACATATTGTTGTTATTTCTCATATAATTGTAAGGAATACTATATACATGAGAATGAAATCTTCGCGAGCTCATTCTCTCATGTAATTATGCAAAAATAAAATTCTTGCAAATAAAAAGTGATTTACAATTTGATGATGTAATTTTTTTTATATATAAATGTATAAGTTGATGTATGTGTTAATAGTAAACTAGGTTAGAATAAACCCAAAATAAAATATTGGGAGTATAACATATATAAGCACAATAAAACTTTTTTATTTAAGAAAAAACAAAATTTTTGGTTATTAACTTATTTAAGCATTTTGCAATGTAATTTAGACAGTATGGAGTCAATGGTACCCAGGGAGCTCAAGATAAGGTTGTATTTTGAATGTGTAAGCCAGACATAAGGTGAGTTATATTTTTTTTTCTTTTGCGTGTATTTCCCCTTTCTTACTTACAGTACTAACGTTACCTTTTTGCCATTTTCATTTATAATTGTATGTGTCTTTCCTATATGTTGAATTGTCACATGTATTTGTTCAAAGATGATGCATTTATAGGTACTTTTCAATTGTTTTGGACGTGTACTTATCCTGTGTCAGTTTCTACTATTCTCAAGGATACTACATGGGATGGACAGATGGCAGCAGATACCACACTTAGGAAGAAGAGACCATTGCCAGGATACAGGGTATCCACCATAACAACAGGCTAACATTGGCCAAATTGGTAAGAAACAAGCAGCATTTTTTGCTATGTAGATTTATATTTTCTATTTTCATTCTGTTTAAGACTGGTATTAGTACTAATTTGACTCTTGACTTCTATGTTATCAGAATTACAGTTAGCCTCAATCCCAATACAAAGAATGATAACACTGCCTGTGAAGAAGAGTCCAGTGAGTTGGGATCAACTGAAGCCAACCACTAAATAAAAGTAAGTGAAAAACACTGATAACATTTCTTCTGCTAATCTTAACTGTTGTAAGCTGAGCTTTTTTGGTCTGGAATCTCAGTATTTAACCAAATAAAGTACAAAGAACTAACATAAACTGTGTTGATTCTAAAGCAGGTATAAGTAGATGCCAAATTGTGGATATGACCATACAATGATGAGGCCATTACCAGGATACAGGGTATCCACTATGTTGACAAGCTAATATTGTCCAAAGTAGTAGGAAACAAGCTGCATTTGGAGGACCACACAAGGAAGAAGAAGAAGAGGACCACACAAAGAAGAAGAGGACAACAAAAGGAAGAAGAGGACCACACAAGGAAGAGGAGGACCATCACCAGGATACAGGGTATCCATTAAACCAACAGGCCAAAATGCCAAAGTGGTAAGAAACAAGCTGCATATGTTACATATTTTAGATTGCAATGCTTTATTCTTAGTCAATCCAATAAAAACACTCATTAGACCTCTTGTATATTAACAGAATAATGCTTAAACAAGCTTTGATCTCATGGTAGTGGACACTTCCATCACTCTAAAGGAGGAGTCCAGGGAAGAAAGATTCACAGAAGCCATGGAAGAATGGGTAAGATACAAATTAAATGTGATGAATCCATTGCTTGTGCTGTTTTACACATGATTATGATTGGGGCCATTTTATGTGTTCATTCTAAGTGATTAAAAATTAGCCTCCATTGATTTAAAATTTCAGTATTTTTAACTTTAGAACAAGAAGCTTAAATAAACTGTGTCCAATACAGCAGATATGGACAGATGCTAAATTGAGGATGACCACTCAATGAAGAATAGGATCATACACTGAAGAGGAAAACCTTTCAGTGAGGAAGAAGACCACACAAAGAAGAGGACCAGAGGACTACACAAAGAAAGAAGACCACTCAAGGAAGAAGATGACCAAACAGGGAAGAGAAGGAAATCACAAGGAGGAGGACTATTGCCAGGATACAAGAGATCCAATAAACCAAACATGTCATCATTGGCTAAACTGGTAAGAATGACATTTTTGAATTGCTATGTTGTATTCTTATTCTTATCCAGTTAGGACACACGTAAGACCACTTCACTCTCTTTATTTACAGAGTAATGGATAGACAAGCTTCAATCTTGTGAAAGAGAACATATCTATCACTCTTCAGGAGGAGTTTGGGAAGATTCCATGAATGGGAATATCCACTGCAGCCAGCCATAGAGGAAAGGGTATGTTACAAAATAAATGTGCTTCATCCATCATGTGTGCTCTTTCACACATAATTATGATTGTGGTCATTTTTTTGTGCTGATCTTAACAGATGTAGAATGTGCCTCCTTTAACCTGGAATCTCAGTATCCTACAACTAAAGTACTAAGACCTTAGATAAGCTGTGTCCATTTTTTTTTTCAGGTGACAGCAGGTAAAGACGTGCCAAACTGAGGATGACCACACACAGTAAAGAATAGGACCACACACTGAAGAAGAGGCCCACACTATGAAGAAGAGGATCTTAGACAGCCACACAAAGATGAGGGCCACACAAGGAAGAGGAGGACCATTGCCAGGATACAGGGTATCCACTAAACTAACAGGTGAACAGGCCAAAATTGGTAAGAAACAATTTGCATGTGTTGCATTTTTAGCTCACCTGAACAAAGTTGGGGGGAGCTTATGTGATACCCTCGGCGTCGGCGTCCCGGGTTAAGGTTAAGTTTTTTGGAGCAGTTTTCTTTTTAAATACTTCTATGTCCTATATTGATTAGACATGCATGGAAGATGTTTCTAGTGTGTTTCATTGTACCAGGCAAAGTTTCAGATGCTGCAATTTCAGCAAAGGAATGACAGGTTAATGTTTTTGGTGCAGGTTAACATTTTTGGTGCAGTTTTTGGTGTAGGTCTCATTTCCGAATAACTATAAGACCTATGTTGACCAAACTTACACGGATGGTACATCTTAGGATGCATACTACCAGACTTGCTTCGGATGCTGAATCTGACCTACATTTTCCGGTTGAGTGAACAGGTTAAAGTTTTTGGTGCAGGTTTCATTTCGAAGATACTATGAGCCCTATAATGACCAAACTTGCATGGATGGTACATCTTAGGATGCATTCTACTAGACTTGCTTCGGATGCTGAATCTGACCTTTATTTTCCAGTTGAGTGAACAGGTTAAAGTTTTTGGTGCAGGTTTCATTTCCAAGGTACTATGAGACATATAATGACCAAACTTGCATGGATGGTACATCTTAGGATGCATATTACAAGACTTGCTTCGGATGCTGAATCTGACCTACATTTTCCGGTTGAGTGAACAGGTTAAAATTTTTGGTGCAGGTTTTACTTCCAAGGTACTATGAACCCCATAATGACTAAATTTGCATGGATGGTACATCTTAGGATGCATACTACCGGACTTGCTTCAGATGCTGAATCTGACCTACATTTTCCGGTTGAGTGAACAGGTTAAAGTTTTTGGTGCAGGTTTCATTTCGAAGATACTATGAGCCCTATAATGACCAAACTTGCATGGATGGTACATCTTAGGATGCATTCTACTAGACTTGCTTCGGATGCTGAATCTGACCTACATTTTCTGGTTGAGTGAACAGGTGAAAGTTTTTGGTGCAGGTTTCATTTCCAAGGTACTATGAGCCCTATAATGACCAAACTTGCATGGATGGTACATCTTAGGATGCATATTACAAGACTTGCTTCGGATGCTGAATCTGACCTACATTTTCCGGTTGAGTAAACAGGTTAAAATTTTTGGTGCAGGTTTCATTTCCAAGGTACTATGAACCCTATAATGACTAAATTTGCAAGGATGGTACATCTTAGGATGCATACTACCAGACTTGCTTCGGATGCTGAATCTGACCTACATTTTCTGGACGAGTAAACAGGTTAAAGTTTATGGTGCAGGATTCATTTCCAAGTAACTTTGAGCCCTATAATGACCAAACTTGCATGGATGGTACATCTAAGGGTGCATTCTACTAGGCTGGCTTCAGAAGCTGAATCTGACCTACATTTTGCGGATTAGTGAAAAGGTTAGTTTTATATACAGGTTTCATTTCCAAGTAACTTTGAGCTCTATGTTGAACAAACTTACATGGATGAAACATCTTAGGATGCACACTAATGGACTTGCTTCAGATGCTGAATTCGACATACATTTTCCAGATAATAGACCTTGTAAAAGTTATGGGTGCAGGTCTATCACCAAGAAACTATAAGGCTTACAATACAGGCAACGCGGATCCCGTATTAGACCGCGTCCCCTCCGCAGTGTATTAATCCTTTCCGCGTTACACCGTCGCAGGTTTTGATCGCGGTGCTACCTGAGACCGTGTTTACACCGCGGCGGGGCTAGCTACCGTTATTCTTCAGCTTAGATATTGTTACCTGTAAAGTCTTGTCGATATTCAATCGTGTCGAAAGGGGGGGGGGTAGCCATTTAAGATTACGACCGCATTAATATCATGAATACCATTAAATGTATTTTTTAAAAATTCATTTTTAAGTTTTATCAAATTGTTTAATAAAAAAATTATCTTTTTTTTACCAATAGTTACTCAAAATTAATTAATTCACAAACACGTCTGTTAACAGTAATATCAGATGAAATATATTCGAATAATTTATCGAATATATTTATTTATAAAATTATATTTATTTATAAAATCAATAATCTCACCACAAATGATCTTCAAATTGCTAAATAAGTAGACTTAAATTACAATTTAAAGAATGCCATATCGCTTCTTTTTATATGCACCGTAATCCAGTGTTCACGATTAGCTCGTGCAGTTGCAGTAACATGGGGCTATGTGTTTATTTATCTGCGAGATTCTATCACAGTCATTGGTTTCATTTTTAAAAAATGCATTTTATACAGTGCACACGTCTGTTATAAATAATAGCATTAAAAACGATGATAGATAGAGATACATAATAACAATTAAAATTAAACAGAAACATGTGTACATGTAGGAATTTGTTGCTCCATTATTATGCGCTACACTGTAAGACTATGATCTAAATATCGACGTGTTTTTTTTGGGGGGGGGGTATTGCTAAAAAAATCATCACAAGTCATTCTATTCAGAATATCAATAATTTCATAGCTAGTTTTTGACTATAGTTCTATATATTTTCTGCTCTTTTCGAAAATTACTAAAATCATGTCTATGAACATCATAAACAAATTTCACGTATCGTCAGTCGGAAAGGCTGACTCTTCTATCAGCTGTTTAATATGGGCCCTAAAATAAGATTTGAACACACAGCACAGACATTAACTTTTTTTAATCAGCAAGTTGCCATGGTTCAAGTTTTCAAGTGTCTGTGTAACTGGTCTATACCCTCAACAAGATACCTGCAATACCTTCACATTGCGTAATCTTACATTATGAAGAAATACTGACAAACAATAAAATTTATTAATGTCTTGGAAACAATTATATCCAACTGTTAGTTTAGTTAAATATTGTATATTAAGCTATAACTGTTTCTGTGTTTTCCTTAAACTCGCATATTTTATATGGACAAAATCCACAAATGGTCAATAAACTGATAAACCAGCGACAGCAAGATCTCACATGCATGTATCTGTTCACGGCAACGATTATTAATCTGATCCACAAGCAATTTCATTAAAATCATATGTTTGATTTAGTTTTATTCGATAGATTTGAGGAATCAATAATATTTATACTGATCAGAACGAGGAAAAACGACCATGCACGTGCCTTAATATCGTAATGTTTTTCTTTTCTCTCTCTCTCTCTCTCTCTCGAAATCTACTAACTGGTACAGGTATAAACAGACACGTAAATAAAATATTAATAAATCATTATTTGATTGAATTAATTTCAAATACTTTATTAATTTGTTTTGGTTGTTTTTTTTTACTTTATACACTCAGTTTTAAAAAAGCAACGACATAATGACTAAAATTTCAAGGCTGTTATCTTATTTGAAAGTGATATCGATGAAATAATGAAACATTGAATCAAATACTGTGTCGAATGGCTTGACAACGACCATGACGACGTTCTCATTCAGAGAGAGTTACTCAAGGTACTCTAGGACAGGTGTGAAACCCCCAGGGCATGCCGTTTCCTGCTCTGGGACTGCTAATCCCTATACACAGGAAATGATCGGGGCTAATACTTAATACACAAAGAAACAGAATTTGATTTTTTTCAATGAATATTATTTAATACCCCCTTTAATTTAATTTGTTCTGTGAAGTTTATCACCATACCTGCACATCCTATCTTATTCTATTACACATGAAAATGGAGAAATATCAAAATTAAAAGGAAAGACATATTGTTTACAAAAGAAATACATGTAATTACGAAGGGGAAGAAGCGATATTTTTTCTTGATGTCTTGTATAAAGTTCACGTGCCCAATACATGTATTACAACTGCAAAGTTAAATCTCGCCATCGAATGCTTTCGGGTAATTTGACACTTTGAGAAAAATGCCAGCACATTTATATACAGTAATAAAGCGAAATAAATTAAAGAAAACTGTTCTAAATTTGGGAAAAGAACATAAAAAAATCAATGAGGAAAAAAGAAGAAAAGATTTTTTTCTTGTCATCTTGGATAAAGAAACTTTAAGTTCATGTGCCCCCTACATGTAACTGCAAACTCTTGCAATCGAATGTTTTCCGGTAATTTGACACTTTAAGAAAAATGCCTGGACATTTATACAATAAAGCGAAATAAATAAAATTAAGTGTTCTAAATTTGGGGAAAGAATATAAACAATATGAATATGTACATTTTTATGCCCCGCCATGAATATGGCCGGGGCATATAGTGTTTGTCATGTCCGTCTTCCGTCCTTCCGTCCTTCTGTCCTTCCGTCCTTCCGTCACACTTTGCGTTTAGCTCTGTTCAAAGCTAAGTTTCTTTGAAACTATCCAAGATATTTTCATCAAACTTCATATGCTGATAGATATTGATGAGAGCTATGCAACTGCATCAACATTTTTTGACCCTGACCTTTCCTTTGACCTTGACCTCACTTTTCTTAAATTGGTGTTTAGCTCAGATTTGAACATACCATTCAAGTTGGTGTTATCAAACTTCACATGTTGATACAAACTTGCATGGATGATGCATCTAGAGATGAACACTACCAGACTTACTTCGGATGCTGGATCTGACCTATATTTTCATTCCCAAGAAATTATAAGCCCTACCTGAACCAATCTTGCAAGGATGATGCATCTAGGGATGAACACTACCAGACTTGCTTCGGATGCTGGATCTGACCTACATTTTCCTGATGAGTGACCAGGTTAAAGTTTTTGAAGCAGGTCTATTCCTAAGGAACTATAAGCCCTACCCAAACCAAACTTGCATGGATGATGCATATAGAGATGGACACTACCAGACTTGCTTCGGATGCTGAATCTGACCTATATTTTCATTCCCAAGTAACTATAAGCCTGCCTGAACCAAACTTGCATGGATGATGCATCTAGGGATGGACACTACCAGACTTGCTTCGGATGCTGAATCTGACCTATATTTTCATTCCCAAGTAACTATAAGCCCTGCCTGAACCAAACTTGCATGGATGATGCATCTAGGGATTGACACTACCAGACTTGCTTCGGATGCTGGATCTGACCTACATTTTTATTCTCAAGTAACTATAAGCCCTACCTGAACCAAACTTGCATGGATGATGCATCTAGGGATGGACACTACCAGACTTGCTTCGGATGCTGGATCTGACCTACATTTTTATTCCTTAGTAACTATAACCCCTACCTGAACCAAACTGATCAAATTTTATACACATACGAATTTTCATGTTGCTTTACTAAATATCCTCGGCGGGGCATTCATGTCCTATGGACATATTTCTAGTATTTCAAAGATTTACTTTTTTAGCTCACCTGAGCCGAAGGCTCAAGTGAGCTTTTCTGATCACATTTTGTCCGTCGTCCATCCGTCCGTCTGTCTGTCCGTCCGTCCGTCCGTCTGTCCGTCTGTCTGTCCGTCTGTAAACTTTTCACATTTTCGACTTCTTCTCAAGAACCAATGGGCCAATTTTGACCAAACTTGGTACAAAGCATCCTTGGGTGAAGGGAAATTTAAATTGTTAAAATGAAGGGACATATCCCCTCGCAAGGGGAGATAATCAAGAAAAGAGAAAAATAGGGTTGGGTCATTAAAAAATCTTCTTCTCAAGAACCATTGGGCCAGAAAAGCTGAAACTTATGTGGAAGCATCCTGGGGTAGTGTAGATTCTAAGTTGTTCAAATCATGACCCCCGGGGGAAGGGCGGGGCCACAATGGGGAATCAAAGTTTTATATAGAAATATATAGGAAAAATCTTTGAAAATCTTCTTCTCAAGAACCACTGGGCCAGAAAAGCTGAAACTTATATGGGAGCGTCCTGGTATAGTGTAGATTCTAAATTGTTCACATCATGACCCCCGGGGGAAGGGCGGGGCCACAATGGGGAATCCAAGTTTTATATAGAAATATATAGGAAAAATCTTTGAAAATCTTCTTCTCAAGAACCACTGGGCCAGAAAAGCTGAAACTTATGTGGAAGCATCCTGGTATAGTGTAGATTCTAAATTGTTCAAATCATGACCCCCGGGGGAAGGGGGGGGGGCACAATGGGGAATCAAAGTTTTATATAGAAATATATAGGAAAAATCTTTGAAAATCTTCTTCTCAAGAACCACTAGGCCAGAAAAGCTGAAACTTATGTGGAAGCATCCTGGTATAGTGTAGATTCTAAATTGTTCAAATCATGACCCCGGGGGAAGGGCGGGGCCACAATGGGGTATCAAAGTTTTACATAGAAATATATAGGAAAAATTTTTGAAAATCTTCTTCTCAAGAACCACTGGGCCAGAAAAGCTGAAACTTATGTGGAAGCATCCTGGTATAATGTAGATTCTAAATTGTTCAAATAATGACCCCCGGGGGAAGGGCGGGGTCACAATGGGGATTAAAGTTTTATATAGAAATATATAAGAAAAATCTTTGAAAATCTTCTTCTCAAGAACCACTGGGCCAGAAAAAGTGAAGCTTATGTGGAAGCATTCTGGGGTAGTGTAAATTCTAAATTGTAGGAATCATGACCCCCGGGGGAAGGGCGGAGCCATTATAGGGGAATCAAAGTTTTACATAGAAATATATAGGAAAAATCTTTGAAAATCTTCTTCTCAGGAACCACTGGGCCAAAAAAGCTGAAACATATGTGCCCATGGAAGGATCATGGGGTAGTGTAGATTTTTAAAATGTCTAAATTATGATCAGTGGGGTAGGGTGGGATGCATTATGTATAACAAGGGGGAAATCTGGTAAAGAACAGAATGGTCAAAGCTTCTCAGGTGAGCGATGTGGCCCATGGGCCTCTTGTTTTTTTTTTTTTTTACAAATGAATGCTGAAAATCGTTTATCGAAACTCGCACAGTCTGAGTTCAGCATTATTACAGTTCGCATATAATATTGAAAAATAAATTTAAAAAACCCTTATATTTCTAGCATTTAATTTTGTTTCTTGTTAGGCTCTCAATAACACAATTATTAACCAATTGCAATGCAACCATTGAATAAATTTTTAATTCTAATTCAAATATTGATATATAATTTTAGAAACAAAAATAAACATATTTTTTCTTTGTTTAATTTCTATTTATCATAGCAAAATAAATGAAAATATTTTTTTCAATAAACATGATACAGTGTCGTTATTTTTTTGTTACAGGGAAAATTCGCAAATTACAATTCGGGGAGATAACTCCCGTTTGTTTATGATACTAAATGTCAGTAATTGATCGATGATTTAACCGCGGCGGGGACAGGTAGGTGATGAATTTCCCGCGGAGGGAACACGGTTTACCTGTCTCACCTGGCCAAATACCGCGTTGTGATTATACCGCGACGGGGAGCGGGAAATACAGGATCCGCGTTGCCTGTACTGTATATAAACCAAAGTTGCACAAATGATGCATCAAGGGATGAAAACTCTCAATCTTGCTTCAGATGCTGGATTTTAATTACATTTTCATGATGAAGAACTAGTTTTAAGTTTTTATATAGGTCTATTCCAAAGTATCAAACTTGCATAAATTTTGCATTTTTGGATGTACACTTTTTGTTGGTTAATTGTGTGACTTAATTTGCCTTACTTAAAGACAACATTCGTTGAGGTGAGCTCTGTAATCTCTGATTACCTATGTTTTGGATTCCCACTGGCGGATTTTGAGGGGGGCCCGGGGGGCCCGGGCCCCCCCTTTTGTGTCCAAAAAAGTACATAATATTTGATAAATCAATGTATTTTTGGTGTTGCTGTAGGCTCTTACCCTGACCTAAAATGGTCCTGACCTAAAATGGTCGGGCCCCCCCCTTTTCAAAATTTCTGGATCCGCCACTGATTCCTAAGTGTTATTCTTAGTTAATCCAATTAGGACACACATTAGAACTTTTGACTCTCTATATTAACAGAATGATGGTGAGGCAAGCTTTGATCTTGTGGCAGAGAACACATTTAACACTCTATAGGAGGATCCAGAGAACAGAGATCGAAAACAGCCATCCATGGAAGAAAGGGTAAGATACAGACAATTTGTGCTAAATCCATTGCTTGTGCTTTTCCATATATGATTATGATTGATACCTTTTGATGTTAAATCTCTGTTTTAAAGAAACAGTGACAACAAGACCCTTATACTATCAAAGGTCTAGAAGATTACATCACCTACCAGCAAGAGACCAAGAGATGGACACCAGAAATGGCTACAGTGAGGAGTACACTGCCATGATACAGGGTGTCCATTATGCCAACAGACATTAAAGTCAAAGTGGTAAGAAACAAACAGTAATTGTGTAATATTTTGGATGTATGTTTTCTGTTCTCTCTCTAATGAGAACACATAATGACTCTAAACTCTCTATGTTCACAGAATAATGGTTTGGTAAGTCTTGACTGCAGTCTCCCACTCTCTGGGTTAGGAAGAGATACCAGCTAAAGGAGTACTGACAGCCAGAATTGACTTTGGCCTGCAGGAGAAATAAGAAGTAAGATCCACTTCTTGCGTTCTGTCAATTTATATCCTTATTTCTCAGTTCTCCATACCTTTACTACCTGATCTGTATATATATTCGTCATTAACAGACAAGTTAATTTCTTTATATTCTTTGATTACAGAGAGTTAGGCTAGCCTGGATCTATAAGTGTTCAAGAGCATTCTTGTTTCAACTGGAGTCTCAAGAAAGTGATGAACTTTTGCATATCATAATTAAAAGTAAGATATAACAAATATTTTTTTTTTTTCTGTTTGAAATTTTATTTTACATCGCCATTAGTTATAAACCTTCCTTTGCTCTTTGTTAACAGATGGAGAGTTGGACCAGCCTTCTACACCAGTTATAGAAGAACCTGTAGGACAGAAAATTCCAGATGAAAGACTTGACCAGAACCTAAGAAGGTAAGATACAGTTTTTACTCCATATTTAAACTATTTCAGAAGGTCACCTGAGTCCATGCTCAAAATTTCTAAGTAGGTACTCTGAGTTCATACTTAAACATTCTCGTTAGGTCACCTGAGTCCATATTCAAACATTCTAAGTAGGTCACATGAGTCTTCAATAATTTAAGACATCAAATTCATATCACATAATTGCTACATTTGTTTATAATACTAAAAGTTTTTATGTTTTATGAGTATGATCATTGTTTTTTTTCCCTTAATCCTATCATAATGTTGGGATGTGAATTGATAAAAAATTCTCAACATAATATACCATGGTACATATTTTGCTGCTATTTCTCCCAATTGAATCTGTTGGTACTGCAGTTGAACTTTGGTATCTCAAATACAATTGATTATGTTGAAGTAATCTGGAAGTCCTGACAACTTATTCTTTAAGTATTTTACCCTCAACATCTCAAAAAATCAAATATCTTGAAGTTTTTCCTTGCTCCCATCAAGTTTGAGATAACGAGATTTTACTGTATTTGTAACTGGGAAGATAAAAAACTCTTAGTGATTATGATTGGTTGTTTTATACAGGAGGAAGAGAAGAATACCAGACTGACAGGACACGGTGGAAGGAATATCGCTGAAGGATGGACTGTGTGAAAAATATTGACATAGGGACATTATTCATCTGGAACTTACATATTTATGTGTAAATGTGAGTGTGTTATGTTTGTATGTGTTTATGAGTTTATATGGTTCATTGTAAATTTTGCTTTTTGGTAAGCCTCTTAATGGTATGCTAGCCCTTACAGTTTCATATTTTGTTGATACACTGTTAAATAATATTTACCTGTCCATGTCTCTGTAATAGCTATATTAATAATTCAGAACAGTCACTGTGAAACTGAGAATTTTGAGGATACCTTTTGATGCACGTTTCACAGTTTGGGAGGGGAATTAGATGGGGGGTTGATAGTCATTACCCCTTAATAATTCAGTCCCAATGACACCTCCTTTAGGGATCCTTCTGCAATAACTGCTTGATCCTTGTCTGGATCACATTACTTAATAAGGCCTAAGATTAAGAGATATTTTCATTTGATGTTGCATGGAACAATGTGTGTCAAAGGTTAAGTCTGTGTTACCGTGACCTTCAGTCAAATATCTGAATGTTGTATTGGAATTTTATCATTGGTAATTTTAGTAAGGGTCAGGATTTTCTGTCTTTTTTCATTTAAACATTCAGTCAATGTTATTTGATACTAATAAGGGTACTTTAGAGGTTGTATTTTTGTATGACTGAAAGCTAAATAAGGCATAAAATTACAGTATTTCTGTGATTAGGTGTAGGCATATAAATAACTGGTTTTTAAACTCTATGCCAATTCCCATTCTAACATCTCTTCCATGCAGTCATATATTAGATGTACACAATGGGTGCACACAGTTTTTTTTTAAACTATGCCTCGATTCTGCATCACTTCTCTGAGAATATCATTTGTTTTCATTTGCTCTGTCATTGTGCTGTTTTGTGTTTATTTAACAGAGCATTATCATCATATTTCTTAAATGTCAATTTCCACAGTGGAAATTGTGTGTATTTTATTTAACCTAAGCCAGTGAGGTAAAATGATTTGTGCGCTGAAATTTTCTTGGATGCTAAAACGGTGTGTGCATATTTTGTGGATTTAAGTTTGTGTCCTTGAAAATTTTTAGCTAGCATGAGTTTTTTTGCCTTTCTGACCTGGGTTCATACTCCTCGTTCATATATGGAAGTAAACTTTAGGGGGTTGATTCACCCTCAAAGTAAGTCACAATGACTTGCATCCATTCAATAGTTTAGCTGTTATTGCTGTTTGACATCATCTAGTAAATTAATTTAACCTGTCAGTCTTACTGTAAGTGACCTTGTCACAATGTTGAGGGCAAAGCATAATTATTATTAAGTCATAATGGACTCCAAAATTGTACATAAGGTGAAGCATATCTTCACTCCTGTGAGATTCATTGCATGGACTGATTTCATTCAGCAAGGACCAGTGACTGACCTTAACAGAATTATGTTTAGAAGTATGGGTGGTACATGTATTGTAGTTAGCTCCTGAATCCTTTGAGCAAATCAGGGATTTTCCACTCACTTTTGGGAATGGGGCCCAGGCCCTTGGAATTGGGAATTTTATGACATTTTATCACTTATTGGGAAATTTTATTGTATGATGTTTTTCAAGAACTATTTCTTAAGATGAATAAAAATTGATCATTACTTAGTTATATCAGAATTATGAATCTAGAGATGTTGATCATTGGGTAAAGTTTTACCCAAGATTCTTCAAAATTTTGAACATCTCATTTATATAAATTTCCAAACTTAAACATGTTTGTAATATGTGAATTATGTTCAGGTTACCTTCTTGAGTTCTTCTTTTTTTAAAAATTGAACATAGGCAGTTCATTTTTGGGAAAAAGGGAGGGGTTTTGCAATTGGGAATGGGGCCCATATTCGGCCCTACACAGGGTAGTGGAAAATCCCTGCAAATGGATGGCTTATAATTCCCTGAGCAACTATACTCACCAAAACAGCAAGTTAAAAAAAACAAGAATGATTATTAGTCCCTCTAAGTAGGGAGTACAGATAAAAAGGTCATCAGTAACTGTTGAGTGTTGTCCCCATTTGTCCCATTGCTTCGGGGAACTAAGTATAAAATTTTGATGATAAATATTTAATTTTTTGGGACAAAATACACTTATAACTCTATTCCTGTTTTGGGGAAAGGCAAAGTGTTTACATTATAGTACATATATATGGTATTAAACTTATCAAACTCTATGTATGCACTTCTGGTGCTGGTACAGATACTATGCAGAATTCATTATAAGAGTATGCCTGGTTTGGGTTAAACCAGTCTCATTTGAGCATCTCTTATGTTCTCACATTTCAAATTGGTGTCAACAAGTCCAGCTGGTGCTTATATAAACACGTACTTGTATACATCTTGATGGAAAGATGTGTGGTTCCATCCTTAGGTGGATTCTTCTTCATCAGCTATTTTGGCGCTGTCCACAACAGCCTCCAGAAGTGCACCAACTGGGGTGATCAGGTCCCAGCCTGGAACCACTTGGCTCTACATCACTGCTGTTCTATTTTACTGTCTGTCTCACTTCTCTTCATTGTCTTTCCACTTCTCTGCTCTTCTTCTCCACAACCACATGGACACTGATTCTGCCTCCCTGCACAGACTCCCTATCAATCTCCTCTCTGCTCCTATTATGCCAATGGCTCTCAGTGCCCTCCACATAGACTGCCCCACAAATCCTCTACAACCCACTTCCACTGCAAAAAACCAGACCTTCCATCCATTCTGCTGACAATCCTTCAGAAGGTCTTGGTACTTTAGATTTTTCCTTTCGTATGCATCCTCCATCCTTCATCATTCCTTCCCATGGCACTGTTAATTCCAAAATAATTGTTTGTCTTGTAGACACTGACCAAATATCTACATCCGGCCTCTTGTTTGTAGCTATTATTTCAGATGGAAATGCTAATCTTTCCTTGAGTTGTGTCCACATATGCCAATCTGTTGCTTATCCCAGCAGACCACTTCCTTCAACACTAACTTATGTCCTTTTTCACCTTCTTTCACAAAGTTGACAAATCTCAGGCCCTCTGTGTTCTTCTTTGGCTTTTTGATACTTTTCTCCAAGGTGTCAGCTATACTGGCTAGGACTCTATCATGTCTCCAAGTGTATCTCCTATCTTTTAAAGCCTCTGAGCATGCTGATAATATGTGCTCCAAGTTTGAAGGTTAACCACAGAGGACACACTTTGGATCATCTGTCACTCCCTATGTTACCAGATTAGTTGGGCTGGGAATCATAAAGGGATTTCAGCTTAAACTGAAGTCTGAATGGTTCCATCTTCAAAATATCATTCCATCCCAACTTCACTTGACGTGCATTTTTCCAGTTCAACCAGCTACCTTGTTTCTTCATTCCAACCGCTTTCACCATTCTTGAATCTTCCTCCATAATGCAAGCAATTCTCTGCACCAAACTGCGCTTCTCTTCTACTGAAGCTGTCCTCCATCTTGCTGTTGGTGTGACATCAAGCCCTTGCCTTCCTATTGCCAGTCTTCCAACAATGTCACTGTGTCTCAAGCGGGATTCTGTTATTCTATAGTTTTCTTTACTGACCACTTTCTCCCCGTCCTGATATCTACTTTTGCTGTCCAGACCTTCTTGTCTTTGCTATTCTGTAACATTAAGTGTTGACGCACCTTTGTCACCTTGAATTCCTCAGTAATTGACTTTAGAGGTAACTGTAGCTTAGTCCCGAAGTTATATAAACCAATGCTGCTGAAACTTCCCAGTACCCCCAGCCATCTCCTTAGGTATCTGCTTGCCGTTGTTTCCATTCCTTCTACTGTTCTTTTTGGTACATCATACACAAATAGCAGTCATAGCAAGCAAGGCAGTATCCCATGTTGGTAAATCCATGTTTTATATTTACCGGGCAGTCCACTTTTATCCACAGTTTTCATCCATTCATCCAGCCATCTGCAGGGTTCTTTCACATTTTGCTTGTCTGTTAATGTGTCATTGAAGAATTTCCCTAAACATTTTACTGGCTTCTCTGAGACTCTTGGTATTGCCTCTCCTTCCATCTTGAACCTTTCTTCTTTTACTTTTCCATTCTTTATAACCAAACTTTGAGATTTGCTTGCTTTTACTTTCAATCTTGCCCAAGTGATAGATGATTCTAGTTCTTGTATTGTCCATTTGGCTTCTGAATAACTGTTTTGGTTGGAACTCTCATATCATCCATGAATGCTCTCCCAGATGGTTGGTGTACTCCTGACTTCATCCATGGCCCTCTGCTCTTCTTCTTCACTGACTTGACTATCATGTTCATTACTGCCGAGAACAGAATTAAGGATATGGTGCATCCTGTGATTTTACCAACTTCTAAGCATTGCCATGCTGTTGTGTAATCCTGTACTGTAAATCTCAGCTGAAGAGGGTCAAAATAGTCTTTTAAAACTACCCTCATCTTCTCTGGTATATGGTATCTTTCGAGTGTCAGCTCAACAAGTTTATGGGGAACTGTTCCATACGCATTTGCTAGATCTAGCCAGATGACTGCCAACTCCCCTTTGGACTCCTTGTTTTCCCATATTTTCTGTGTCATTACATTTGTATGCTCAATGCATCCTAATACTCCGGATTACCGTAACTCTTCCCTTCTGCACAGCTTTATCAATATATTGATTTTCAAGCACATAACTAGGCATTCTCCTCGCTAAAATTACAAGGTATATCTTTAGAAACAATATTGTCCTAAATTGTTTCAGTACTTCTGATTTCTCTTTGGGAATAAAACAGCCTTCTGCTCTGTACCAGTTATCTGCCAATCGACCTCTCCTCCAAACTACTCTTATCAGTTTCCAGAAGCATTTTGTATGCCGTTGACAGTTCTTGTAAACTTTATATGAAACCCCGTTTGGTCCTGGTGCTGATGCTGTTCTCACTTTCTCTACCACTTTTTATAGCTTAGGTGGTGATTCATCAAAGGGTTGATTTGGTTCTTTCGGATGTATCAACTGGTCCCACTCCCCTAACTCTTCCTCCCTATGTGGATTACTGTGCATCTCCCTCAAATACTTTTCAACGTCTTCCTTTGAAGATTTCAATGATCCGGACCCTTTATTTCCTAGCAATCTTGATGTAAACTGGAATGTGTCTGCGGTGAATCTTGCTCTTGCTCTATCTCATTGCTTCCTTCTATGCCTGCTTCTCTCTGCTCTTCTAGCTATCTTGAGCTGTTCCCTGATGTTATCTCTTAACTGTGACAGTGCTGGTTTCTCCTCTTCTGTAGCCTTCCTATGCTGCTTACGAAGCTGCCCACAGGTCTTTTGTCATCTTTGCTATTTTCCTCCTTTTCCTGTTCTTCCCTCTTTTTGTGACCTTTTCCTTTGTTCTGTGCCAAACCTGTCCAGACCTACGCTGTATATAATTGATGTCATAGCTTCTATTTTCTTGTCAATACTGCCTGCTTGTGTTCAGAATTGCAGCCACATCTTGTTCAAACTGTTCCCAGTCACTTTTGTTCTTACTGTTTTCTCATTTTACTTTCCTCTTCCTTATATTGTTGTCAGTACCCCTGTTGTCTTCCATCTCTTCTTGGTTACTGCACTGTGATTGGTTGTTTTCCTCGCTGTGACATGCCTTTCACCGTATGAAGCCTTAATTTTCATTACCTTACACATGGAGGCTGCGGACACTGGTTTTTGTCCCAAACCACTTCCTCCTCTGTCTCACCAGGTTGCCCTGTGCATTATGCCTGCTGCTGATCTGGCTTACATCCCATCCTCCCCATGTGGATTTCAAGCCCCTTTTGATTCTTGCATACTTTTCAACAGCTGCATATATTGCACTGTTCGTATTTGTCTCTGTTTTATTTGCCTGGTTGTATCCTGATAATCCATCCCTACAGGTCTCTTGTCCTCCCCTGCTCTTGCGTGACCTCGGGGGTGTCTTAGTTTATATCTACTTTTTTGAATCTGTCCTGAAACTGTATGTCCTGATTTGGCATCATGCACCTCTAGAAGGATATGACAGGTAGTAGTTTTATTTTGCTATGGGTTTATGTTATTAAATGATGCGTATACATGTAGTAGCATCCTCATATTTCCAATTTCCACTGTGGAAATTGTGTGTTAACTTTATATTAAGGATGAAACTGTGTGCAATATTAAGGATTAGAAACCTGGGCCAGTGAGATGACATGTTCATGCGCTGAAATTTTCTTGGATGCTAAATCGATGTGTGCATTTACTTGTTTTTATGGAACTGAAGTGTTCTTGAAAATTTTTAGTTAGTATGAATTATGTTGTCTTTCTGACATGGGTTCAGATTCTTTATTCATACCATATCAAAATTGAGGATGTAATATTCCCCAAAGTAGGTCACAATGACTTCTCTTATTCTAAAATTACATGGCTTCTAAAGCTGTTTGCCATTTTGGGTTATATCTCATTTCCACTTGGATATTGGATCCTATCTTGAGAATAATCTTGGGGATTGTGTGTACATGTATATCTATTTAATTGTAGGTCACAAAGACCTATTTTTAAGCCATCAGATACTAGTTATTATAGCAAGGTCATTTTGCTCTTTGATAAGTGATTTATTTTATGACATAAAGTAGGTTACTGAATGACCTACATCACTTTGGAATAATTGCTCAGCTAGGATGATTGTCATAAATCATTTGAGGATAGTGTGACACAAACAAATTATAGGTGTCGCAGTGTAACCCTTCAGAAATACAGGTTTATGAAACATTTTACGTCCAGATAATTGATTTATATTTAATACAGAAGAGACCATTGTACCGTGTTATGAAAGTATCGGGTTAAAAATGCTATTTTTTTTGCAATAGATGTATTTACCCACTTAAGTATAAGGTGTTTACACCCCCTTAAATCTCACCAGTTAACATACTACTAAATCGGAGGGAGGGTTGTGAGAGGATGTGGGATACAGTATAGCTTAGTATCAGTGGGATACAGTATAGCTTAGTATCAGTGGGATACAGTATAGCTTAACATAAGTGGAATACAGTATAGCTTAGCATCAGTGGGATACAGTATAGCTTAGCATCAGTGGGATACACTACATGTATAGATTAGCATCGGTGTTTTAGAGAGTGGGCTGAGGCTAATTTCCGCAACAGAGGAAGCTGTACTTTAAATACTTTAATCAATATTTTATGTTATAGCCATTGAAAAAGTCAAGTAACTGCATGTTGAGCATTTGTTATGTGCATTTGTTGGGCTACATTGAATTTCTAAGAAAAAGTAGGTCATTAGATAAGTATTGCATCCACCTTTAAAACTAAAAGCCCTGCTTGCATGGGCTTCACTTCTTGGAGGACAGTTAGGTAGATGTTACTTGATATAGGTTTATGCTGTTGCATATTGTTTATTAAACAGAACATGCACTAGTATTCCTCAAAGATTTTTAATTGCCATTTCCCACTGAAATTGTGTCAACTATTGAGGGTTGAAGCCTAAGTCAGTGAGATGACATGTTTATGCGCTGAAATTTTCTTGGATGCTAAATCGGTGTGTGCTTATACTTGTTTTTAGGGAACTGAAGTGCTCTTGAAAATTTTTAGTAAGCATGAATTATGTTGACTTTCTGGCCTGGGTATAGACTCCTTCTTCATACCATATATAAATTATAATCATTTTCGATTATAATTAACATTTACACTGAAAGCCTGTCTCTTGAAGAATCTTGAGATAGTGTGTACAAATACCTTTATTACAAAAGCATGTCCATTTGTAGGTCACAATGACCTGTTTATTATGCCATCAGATTTTGGTTTTTTTAATATATTCGATCAATGCATACTATCTCTGCAAGATATATTATTGTTTTCAGCGGCAGCTCACACAAATTGGTCCGACCAAAATAGTTCCATCATGATTAAGTAGATACAACATTATTGTTCATGATAAGAGTGAAGTTGTGTATTTCATACGTTAAAGAAATCAAAAATAACGTCAAAATATTATTAGAAAATCACTTTCCCCCCGAAATGCAAATAAAAAATATCAATATTCCTACGCTCGCTCCCTCCTCAGCCTTTTTTTTTTTTTTTACATGTTTGATAATAGAGAATATTTAGGTCATTCTTCGATTCATATTTTTTCACCGATGAATTGATAATACTATATCAACAATTGTATTAAGTACATGTTTATAGTCTGTTAATTATCATACAATTTCCTTTTAAGAAAAAATAAATCATTCTGTGTGTGTATATTATTAAATGACGGAATTTTCAATCCCTGGCTGGATTCTGCTCACGTGTGTACACTTTGTAAACTGTAGGGGATAAAATGTGTGGCAAAATGAGAACTGGGTCGGACATTCGGGTTCGTGTTGGAGTTCAGCATAGGCTTACCATTTTATATAGAACTTGAATAATGTAAGTAATATCTGCGACGAATACATTAGCATATTTCAGTAATTTTCAAAACAAAAAAGGTTTTCAGTTTAGAATTTTCCGATCCGGTCTTGATTTTCCTAACACGGCCATTTTAAACACAAGTTGTTGCAGATGCAAATGTTAGAACAAACTATATATAGTTCAACAGGGATTGTATAATTTTTATTAATCAGAATTCGTATTCATATGATCTAATTAAGAAAAGAAAAGTTTTGTCTGCCATCGTAACTTCTCGGCAAAACAAAACGTGTTCCTCCGAGCTCGCTGGATGCGTTTAACAGCTCCATCGCACGTGTGTAGATCAAGGCTAATGTTGGTCTTGCGGACACAGGTTTATGTAGGCCTATGTGTACCGTTTGTTAGGAGACTGGGTGACCTCACCATGCTCACGAAATTTACACCAGTTCCATTGCAGTTTTTTTATTAACGTCATTATAAACACTGATAAGCATATTAAATCTAAAAGTCGAATATCTTTGGATATGGGGTAACCCATATCTATTCTTGTTTATTATGGTCTCTTTGATTTTTGACAGTTGATGCATTGCGGACATAATGGGCTTTATTTCCATAGCATTTCATTGAATAGGTTACATATTGACCTGCCACATGTTAGAACATGCTTACCTAGGAATAATGTTTAATTTGTTACACTCTAATCCCTATGATGATTGATTTATAAATCATGTGATGTTGAAGAAGGTGGGTCAAAAATATAGGTCACTGTGACCTTCAGGAAACATTCCTTTATTCCTTGCAGAATCAAAACTTTGTTCAGTTGTTGGATAGAATATGACACAGATTTCTTGGATTGCCTTTGTATATGTCTTGCATGTTTATATTGAAGTTATGCCAAACAATTTTCATGGGAAATTTGACACTTCATTTATAGTGGCCATGCATTGTAACTTGTTAAGCAAGTATTATGTTAACAGAAACTACATGTATACATGTATTTTTGATAATGAATGTGTTACAGTATGTAAGGGTTAGTTGCACCCTTTAAATCTCACCACTATACTACCCAATAGGAAGGGAGGGTTGTGGGGTGCAATGTATAGCACAGCATCATCATTTTGGAGAGTGTATGGGCTTTTGTTTCCTGGCTCATTGAAAAACAATGCATATACATGTACTAATTAAAATCAACTATGTGATTAAAATGCCATATAACTGCATGTTCAGCATATTGTTATACATGCATTTGGTCCGCTACATTGAGGGTGGATTGGGATATATAGAATAAGCGCAAGGTTAACATTACAGTATTTCTATTTCCAAGCATCACTCCGTATCCCTAATGAAAAAGTCTTTCTAGTGTGATGGTACCTATATAGTCCCATCTGAATATCTTAGTAGTTTACATATTTATTGTAAATGTGATCAGTGGATGCTTGTAAGCACACTATTTTGAATCAGTACATCAATGCCTTATACTCCAGCATGCTAGAGGTTCACAGCTATTAGATACTTTTGAGTTGGTTTGAGGTATTTAAGGAGCAAAAAGGACATTAACTATAAGGCTCTTACTTGTAGGAATATATGAATACTCTGATAGAGTTTAACTTAATTCTTGTACTAGAACATTAGTATAATCAAGTTTACATTTGCTCTAGATGACCATGTATACACTACAGATTTTAGAAGGTATTGAACAGGCTAATTTTCTATATTGTCATTTCCACTGTGGAAATGTTTCTAATTATAAAGATTTAAAAATCTCATTGTACATGTGAGATATGCCTTTGGATCTGATGATGCAGCCTTTAAATCAAATTAATTGCAAATTTTACTTTTCTTTTTTTACTAAAAATTCGTTGATATCAGTACACCTGTAAAATTTATATCCAGTTTGTTTAAATGTCTTACACCTGTTAATTAAGGTGATTTGTAACCTTTTACATGTATCTGTGAGGCATGTAGGAAGGTTAGGTTCTACTGTATTGCACGGCCCTTATTTAGGTCACCGTGACCTTATCTTCATATTGAGTGACCTTGCTTCTATTTGCTTATATTAAATTGTTATAATGAACATTCCAAGGATCTAATATACCACAATGTTGAACTTAAAAGGGCTAGCACTGTTTTGTATATTTTGTTATGATATTTTAGAATTTGTATTTATGTATGATAACAAGTAAATGTATATATAATTTATAACATTTCTGTGCATTAATCAGTAGTACTTTGAATTCTTTTTAAGGAGGGACATTTATTTTCTAGTATCTGACTATTAAATGAAATATTCAAAGTATATTTGTATGGACTGAAGTTGTTTTAAAATACATGTATATCAAATAAAAAAAGACTTTCTAAACAAAGTACTGTCTTGCTAGTGTTTGAAAGCTTACAATCTGTATATTAGAACAGATTTGAGCAAAAAATTATTAAAAATTGATTTCTCTCTGTTACTCTGTTCAATTATATATTTTTGGTGTTTGTATCACTTTGTGTCTTTATATGACAACATGTACTTAACCATACCCAGTATGTGAAATAAGAAAATTTTAAATGTAGGAAGCATATAAAATAACTTATTCCTTAAAAACTGAAGAAGAATAGATGAAATAGAGGTCAAATTTAATCGAAGTGATATACCAGTAGTTTATTATATTGTGTTTTACAATTTGTGGAAATTTCATTAATTTTGAATATGATAAATAAAGGAAGAATCCCTCATATTAATATATCTTCTGTAGAATGAAGAAATCAGTTGTGTATTGAGAATAATAACCATTGAATTATACAACATGTTGTTATCAATTCTTTAATTATAATGTTTGTAAATTATATATGTGATGTTATAACATGGAATTATATTCTTTATACTTCCTCTAGTTTTTTTTCATTTTACCTTAGATAGCTTACTAGTTCAAAAGGCAGTTTGAGCGAGCACAAAATTTTCTTAACTCCCTTAGCTCCCCCTCCCCAAATTTTGAAAAGAAAGAACATTGGTTTTGCAATTTGCACCTGATCTGTCAGTATAAAATAGACATCAAACCTTATAGTCATTAATGTACACCTGATACATCTTAAAGAGTAGATGACCTTTGATTTTTGAGGTCACAGTGTCAAAGATCATGGGTTAAATGATTATGAAAATAGGAAAATATGCCTGTTCAATATCTTGAGAAACTTGATCTTAGCATAAATCAAAGAACGAGGGCGCTTTTGATTGGCATTCGGCAGGAATCTGGGCATATTTGAGAAGTGAAAATTTTATCGACATGTCACATTAAATTTTAACATTTTCTTTATTTATCGGGTTCCTGTGCAACAGGAAAGGAAAATATTTTCCCGAAATTGAGCTTTGATTTGCTAAAAAATAACTTAGAAATTGGCCAGATCAGACATTTGGTACAAAATGGTACATTTTTAAACACGTTGTTCTAAAATTTTGCTATCTCTGGGTCTTCTCTCCATGATTTCGAAACGTTATTTGTGTGTATTTTAATTCAAAGAAACGAATACACATTTTTAAAAAATGGAGAGAAGACCCAGAGACCACAAAAAATGAACTTTTTTCCCAAAAAATCCAAATGTGTGAATGTGGTGCTTCTTTGTCCTTTTAAAATCATCTGTACAAGTGTAGCAGTGATGGCTCAGTGAGTTGGGCTACCTGTTCAGTGCATACGAAGCGAAAAGTTTTTGGTTCGAGCCTGGCATAGGGCGTTAATTTTTTTTTTCATGCAAACAACCATTCATTTTGTCAGTTTTGTTTTACGTACTAATGTATTAAAATTTTGAATTAGATAAATTTTGGTTCAGTTTGGTTCTCGAGCGAAATCAATTCCAATCTTCTATTCTATAATGTACATGTACACGTATCATACATCTATGCATTAAATATTTTAGGTGTTTATTTTTTGTGAAACATTACTATGTTATGGTACCCCCTAGGAAAAATGGACATAAATGTTACAATCTCACAAGGTCTTTCAAACTAAATGAAAAAAAAACTATGGACATGTTTGTAAAATCTGACCAGCTATGATCAGCCAACCAAATCATGGACATTTAAACCACAAATGTTTCATACAAATGATTCCTGCAGATCACACACCAAATGCGCCCATCTTCTTTGATACACTGGTACATGTACCTTTTAAGAGAAGATGACCCCGATTCATTTTGAGGTGAGATTAAAGGTCAAGCTTGGCTCAAATAATTCTGGACATAGGATGATTTTTCCAGCTCGGAATAAAATAGAATTCTTTTCTTGACAGACCTAGAATTTTGTAGACTGGTACTCCCTAAGCAGTGAAAAACTTACTCTCCTGTTGATTCTGAGGTCACAACCCCTGCAAGATGAAGTTCAAGGTCAAAATTCTTGGGATGTATAGGATTAAGACGTTAGTTTAGAAACCTTTTCTTGATGGACATCAAAATTTACCCCCTATTTTAAAACATGCATTGGGTATTTTTCTTGTCTCATTCTTTCCTATTCTAGATTGGTTTCATTTTTTTTTTAGAAATAATTGACCTTAGATATTTAGTTCCAATATTTTAGTTTAGAATTTGGAGAGATACTTTTGTACATGTAGTTTGAAACACAATTGAAGCAAACAATCCATTTGAATAAAAAAATTCTTTTGTTTCTATGGATAGTAAAATTTGTGCACAGATGAAAAGAATGATTTTCATGCTTCAAATAAATTGGTTGTAAGGTTACTGAGAAAAAAAAAAAGATTTTTCACACATCATAAGGTTCAATGGAACTGAACACTATTTTGAAGAAGGGATATTGGTAACAATGTGTCTGCCCCCATACATAAGTACAGTCATGACATTTTGTGGGGAAAAAATTGGACCTGGATGAAATTACACTCTATCTATAAATATTACAGTGGAAATCCTGCTCTAGAGTCAGTTTTTAGGGGGGGGGGGGGATTTTACAGATGAAAGCCTACTCTACAAAATCAGTAGTGGATTTGAATCATGAACAATTTGTACACTTGTGAATTGATTTTGTTTTTTATTCAGAGTGCGATATAATACAGAAGTAGTCTCTGTAAAACAAAGTTTACTAGTTACAGGCATGTAGCATGAAAGGGGGAGCAGCCCCCCCCTTTTTTCCGTACATAACTTTTTACTTTTGGAAATGTTCATTGAAAGGCCACCCCTCCCAAGTTTTGTTTTTGCAGTATAGTCAGACATGGTTAATATAGTAATGTATGGGAAAAATTGGTAAATTTTACTTTACTGGAAATTACAATACTACAACTTTTGATTAGAGAGGGCTATGGCTTTTATATTTCACATGGTATTCCTTGTATCTTAGACCATTACTTGGGTTCCACCAATTTTTCTCATTTGACCTTGGAGTTCGGCCTTCTTTATGAACATTACAAACCTTGACCATAACTTTTAACTGGTTAGGGCTTTTCTATTTCACAGATGTTTTCCTTATGACAATACCTTTCCTTAAGTACCAACACTTATGACTATACATTTTGAACAGTTGGTAAAGGATTTTCGTAGTTCACGTATATTTTTCTCGTCACAGTAAAAATTCATTTTATTTCATAAACTGATTCCACTGAATTAGACAGGTATTACACAAATATTTTTCTGGTTAACAATTTCATTTACTGCCTGGACAATAAAAATAATTTGATGAAAAGATCTACTCAAGGTCAGCTACTTCTGTTACATTCATTGAACTTAATAACTGTACATATAATTTGATTTCTCTTCTTTATATACATAAATGAAATATCAAGAAACATTGCTTATTTATCACATTTTGCCAGCAAATGCAAATCATTTAAATGTCTAGTTCATCTGCATCAAGCTTTGATGACCATTCAACAAGGTTATCCACTTCATCTTCCCAGGGTTCCTCTTTCCTTTCCTTGGTTGGTGGGGGTTGAACTGATGGAGCTGGTAGAAAAAAGCATTAGAAATTAAATATTACTTTGTTACAGATAAACCAGCATCTATAAAAAACATTTTTTTAAAAAAAGCAATTAAAAAATTGTCAATTTGCTGTCATGGATGTGCTTGCAGCCATGGCGACAATTTTCCAATAGTTGGTGACTATCATAACAACACCAAGTTAAATCTCATTATCTTGAACTTGATTGCTCCAAGAAAAGGATATTGAGTTCTAAGGTTAAGAGGTTATAATACAGAAAAAAAACAAGCTAATTCAGAGAATCTGTGTCCCCCACTGAAGGAAAAAAAGAGGAGGATGCTCATATTGGGGTGTTAGAACCCCCCACTGCACCCCCCTACCTAGGATTTGCAGAATTATTAATTTATGAATTAAAAACAAACAAAAAATGCTACTTTGGATATATAGATTTGACTGCTTATGCCACAACTTCTTCATTTTTTAAAAAGGCTCAACTGGAACTTGAACCAGGAGCCTTTCGCATGCTAAGCAAGAATCTTTCCCCTCGGCCATCGATAAACTTTATATAGTGAGGAATTAAATGAAAACAAAAGGTCACACACATATTGTATACATGATTACTCGTACATCACATTCTACATTGTCAAAATTTTACAAAAAAAAACCAAGTGTCTTGTTTAGCCTCTACTAAACCTTTTGACTTCAAAATCAATAGGCGTGTTCTTTTGGTCATAGGGAGTTGTCATGTAGAATTTAATTGCAAAAGTTTAAGGCTTCTTGAGATATCAGTTGGAAATGAAAGTGTAACAGACAGACAGAAATACAGCCGAATGGAGGGACGGACAGAAGGGCGGTGGAGGAACAGAGGGATTATGGTATAAAATTTAATTGCAAAAACTCATAAAGCTTCTTGAGATATCGCCAAAATGAAAGTTTTACACACACACATAAAATGTATGAATTTACGACATTGACCTTTGACTTTTGACCTCAAATTAAATAGGAGTTTTCTTTAAGCCAAAGGAGTTGTGGTATAAAATATCATTGCAAAAGCTCAAATATCCCCCACTTTCAGAGGAGGACAAAATGATTTTAAAGGAACAAAGACTGTTAAAAATTTTGTTGCCCCTCCCCAAAAAACTCTCCAAACTTTTATACATGTACATGTTTAAAAATTAAATAGTCAATATGAATTCTGAAATCACATCTTATTTTGAGATAGAATTCCTACCTGATTAAAGAATGGGTGTTGATCTTATTTTTATTGCAGTATATTAGACATTACATGTACAGTTTTTGATAAAAATAAAGGATCTTAAATTGTCAATAGCTTGCACTTTCACTTTGCTGATGCTGAAGTGTTCTTGATATATTAGTTGATAACTTACTTGGGGAGAGTCTTGGTGGCAGATATATCTTCTTCATTCTGTTTAATTTTGCCAACTTTGCTGCCTTTTCCTCATCAGCATTAGCCTTTACCTTAAAGTTTCCATACATGAGTGCATTATGTCTAAAATTAAAAAAAAACCCAAGATTTAGCATTGTTTCATGATCTAGAAATAAGTGTTGACAAAAGAATGAAAAATCTTTTCAAGGGAAGTAAATCTTGTTCTTACTCTTCAAGTTGTCTTTTCATTTGTTCATCAATCTCTTCTTGAGGAACTCCTAAATGTGCTTTTTGTAGTCCAGGTTTATCTTTTATTGCTTCCAATACTGTAAAAAAGATATAGTTATGCAAATAATAAAATGTCTATTACACATGTAGATAAACCCTTCCTTTTAAAAAATTGTGCATGGCTAAATTTGACTTATCGATAATTTATAACAGAATGTCATTTCTTGTTTTCTTGTTCACAATAAATTAATACCATCCCTTTGGTAAACTTCAACAGCAAAATATAACACTCTAATTTTATGATTAAAACATCTGCGAAACCTATGTCACAATCCAAAGTTTTCCAAAATGCATTAAGGTATGTGAAAAAAATCTCTTTCCAGCCAATTCTTCTCACTCTAATTTTCTTACGTGGATTAGGAGTATCCATGGTAGGTTTCGAGGTAGCAATTCCACTCCAGGTTGTGTGATAATCATCAAAGGACAGGCGGGTGACAGCAGCATTAGCTGTCCTAGTGGTCCCTGTGTAATGTTTCCTCTGTGCATCTGGTGTGGCAAATCTGACTCGAGATTCTAGGTCCTGATGGGGAGTTACCCCAGCTGTTGATAAAAGTTGGGATCAAGTTACATTCAAATAAATTAACAGAACAACAAAAAGTATATTTATCACTTTCTAATACAGTAAACACAATTATAGAACTTTTTTTTTTGATGTTCTGGTCTAGTTCGGAAACATTTTCCTGGTCAAAAATAACCCAATATAAATACATGACCTTGTCACATCAACATGCAACACCTCTTAAAATTTAGAACTTCTGATATTAAATGAGGAAAACATTGTGATGGATAGATGAATGAATGTTACCATCAATATATATATTTTTTCAATTTTTGGGGTATAATGAATTTTTAAATCTCAGAACTGCCAGACAACTGATAGATTGGATACCTTCCACGCGCTGACTAGCTGTGACACAATCCAGTACCATTTGTTTATAAGCCTTAGGTGAATGAAGCATCATCTCTGCGGCCTCTTGATTCACAGGCCTGTCTAGATTTGGGCTGGAGAGTAAATGCTAGGGTGAAAAAAGATAATATATCAATTCAAAATTTTCCTGGTACTAAATATGTCAAATATGAATTTAGGCAAGCTACCACATATTCAACTGTAGTATACAAACCTGTATTGTGACAAGAATAAAAGACAGGGAGTAAGTATCCTTCCATTTTGAAAAGTCATCTAAGAAGTCAATGCATGGTTTTCCTGTTATCATTTCCACTGTAAACAGATTTATTTTTATAAAACTATCAATGTAAACACTGGTAAAATGGTAATGGTAAAATAAGTAATATAAATCATATAGTGTAAAACACAGCTATAGCAAAACCATTACAACTACATTTCTTCAAACTTTCAGGTGATCATTACCCCTATATTTTATCAGTAAAAATATTGGTGATTACAACTCAATACTGCTACAACCACATTTGAATCTTATTTAGTGTAATCTTAGTTTTTACCATTTGGATGATATGGAATTGTATGAAAACACACTTCTGGAGGACGAATGTTGTAATGTTCATCAAATTTTATGTAAAGTCTGAATACACCACCTGCAATGAACATTAATTAAATAAGTATTAAAATTCATACACAGTGTTCCTTGAGCATTATACTTTCATACCTTCAGAAGATGAGCTTAAAATAAATGAAATACTGACATTGTTTACTAGTATATTTTATCTGTAATATACTGACTGTAAAATAAACTGAAATTTATTCCTATTAATGAAAAATTATGGAGATAATTTTACTGAATGGTATCTTCAAAATATTGTGCTAAAATTGATGTTATTTTGAAATTAAAATATTCATATTGTGATGTGGGGCTACTGTGCTAGAAAACAGAATTGTAAATAAAATAAACAATGCAATCATTTCATGAAAACGAATATTACAAACATTCTAAATTAATTATTTTTTAAAAATCTATATTGAAAAATGACATACCATCCCATATTGAATCTTTCAGTCCTTTAACTTTAGCTACCCACTCAAAAATACTGTCATCTTGTAAAGGTATGGCTTCTATACCCTTAAAATAAAAACAATACACATACTTATGATGCTTCTTTGTTTAAGTAGTACAAAAGCAAATAAATAATGTACGTGTCTCTGACAACACTGATTGTCACATATATCATTATATTAGAAAAAAGTTTATCTAAAGAAACCCAAACTCTAATTAATATTATACAGTATAATCTTTACATAGCAATAAAGTGTACATATATATTCTGAGGAATGCAAAAAATGGGAGCTTGGAACATTAGGGAGAAGAAAGGAAGGAAACTCAAAGTGTCATAATTTAGAGTTTCTCTTAATCTGTCTATTTGTTTAATCCTTAAATCATGCAAGATGAGCATTTTTGCTCTGTAATTTCAAAGTGGTATGTCTTTCAGCATCCAAATATGGTGGTCACCAAATTTAAAGAAGATGGATGCCAGTTCTCCACTAAAGGCAGGTGGACACATGTTTTAGCAAATCTTTTTAGCATTTGATTGTTTTTACAACATAATTAAGTGTTGTTTTGTTATATTGTGTATAGATCTATATGTAAATATACCATATATAAAAAGAACTGCCCTATTCTTGGACTTAAACATGTTAAAAACTTAAGGCTATACTTAGCTGCAGATCTGTAGCGTTCTGGTTTTGCCTTGTCCATAACGCTTCACTCCCTAAGTTTGGACACATTCTGTAGCCAATATGTACATTTTATCTACCTCCCAACCCTTTATAGTTGTCTCTACAGGCAATAAACTCACTTGAGGTGAATTTTCAGCAATCTAACAAATAATTTTATTCAAGTGAGTTTATCACTTATAGAGAAGACAATAAAGGGTTGGGAGATGGATAAAATATACAGATTAGTTAAATAATGTGCCTAGAATTAGGGAGTGAAAGGTAGTTAATTGACCAGTGCTGGAAAGTGGAGAAATTCTCCCCAAAAGTGCACAAAAAATATTACTCCGTAAATTGCACCTTTTTTGCATTACAGGATCTGTAGCGTTATGGTCAAAGACAAATATATAAAACATAACGCTTCAGATCTGCAGCTAGGCTATACTGTACCCATGGTTGATCTTCAAGAAGCTTCTTGTATTCATTTTCTATCAGTAGATGAGCTCTAGAATACATATCTGTAATGTAACAATAAACTTCAGCGTTATCAAAGATATAAATATATTTGAAAAAAAAAACAATATTGAACCCGGGACCTATATACTAGTATAGGTCCCTGACTGAACTAGCTGATAACGCCAAAACCGAGGCGATAATTCCAATGTATATTCTTCAATTATTGACCAAAATATGTTTTTAAAATAAATACACAAGAACAGATTTCTTCACAAAAATTGATTTCTACTGTAAAATATTCCAAACCTGAAATATAAAGCACAAATTCTTGTTAGCATTCAATATTTTCAGTATAGCTGCGCCATATTTGTTTTTCTTCGCGACATCTTTCGTACTACCTCGCGTATTTTCCCTGATTTGTACTCAAAAGTGAGAAACAATCCGAAATATTCAATTGCAAAATAATTGTAGAACCAAAAGTCAAGGTGCTTGTCTGTTCCGGTTTATTCTCATAAAATAAAATGAAATGAAATGAAATGAAATGAAATGAAATGAATAAATAAATAAACATTTTCTTATAAACTATAGATATCGAAAAGAATTTTATATGTGATTTTTTTAGGGGGTATATCTTTGGTCACAATTGTGGTCTTGCGTACCCATATCCTTTTCGGTAGTCAAACTTAAACGTAGTCTGACTTTTAAGAGTGTCTGTGGACCACAAAGGCAGACCCCCTTTTTTTATGTGTATAACAAGCATTTTTAATCCTAAAATCAAGGAAAAGGGTGTTATTTATTAGAACTCGCCACCTTCAATGCTTCAAGGAACTTTTACCCCGAACCCTCACTAGTGCTTAGCCTCCAGACCTCACTGCCCCCCACCCCCCCTCCCCGTTATGAAATTCCTGGATCTAGCCTACCACTGAAAACCCACCGAGATGTTGAGAGAAATTTTTGTATCCGCAAATGTTTATTGCATATTTGGAAGAATGATGTGAAATACACGTAAAAAGTGTATAATAACGCCATGATTATTTTTTTTTTAACTCCAAGGACGGATAGTGTCAGGAAAAGGTAGTTGAAAAACCAAGCACTTTTTTTCTCTGGAAAGTATTGTGAATCTTTTCGATAATGAAACAATAGTAAGTAAGTTTGTGAACCGCACGGGGCAGTTTATCGATCATTGGTAAAGGTCAAGTTATAGTTTCTTAAATGTCATCCAAACGGCAAGGTGAAGGTCAGTATTGTTAGCATCGAAAGGAAGGTCTTGTCACAGGGTATATACTTGTGAAATTTGAAATCCCTAGTACTAACTGTTCAAAAGGTATGACCAAGGTTAAAGTTTTTAAAATGTGGGTCAAACTCCACGGTCAAAAAGTTAACATCCATGCAAAGGTCATCTTCGCTAGCCAAGGGTTTCCGATCCGAAATCTACTCTACAAGAGAAACCCTTGGCTAGCGAAGATTTGCAAAGGTTTGATCAAGATGATTCACTAACACCAAAAAGATATGTTCAAGATTAAAGTTGGGCAGATTTTTGCAAAAGTGGGTCAAACTCAAAGGTCAAGGTCAAAAGATTAAATATATTGGTACCCAAGGGAATGTGTTGTTATAATACAAATGTCAAAAATGAGAATCATAGCTCAGATCAATCAAAAGTTATGGGTAGGGTTTAGCTGCAGATCTGTAGCGTTATGGTTTTGTATATTTGTCTTTGACCATAACGCTACAAATTCCGTTATGCCAAAAAGGTGCAATTTACGGTGCAATATTTTTCGCGCACTTTTGGGGAGAATTTCTCCACTTTCCAGCATTGGTCAATCAACTACCTTTCACTCCCTAATTATGTTCCCCAAACGAAGTTGGGGAACATATTGTTTTTACTCTGTTTCTTATTATGTTCCCCAAACGAAGTTGGGGAACATATTGTTTTTACTCTGTTTCTTATTATGTTCCCCAAACGAAGTTTGGGAACATATTGTTTTTACTTTTTCTGAATTTTTTCTTTGTTCTCCGGTACTTTTTTGTCCGCGAGTGTTCTCGTAAACTACTCATCCGATCTAGGTGAAACCTTTTTAGGGTCACTAGGTATGTTATGTAGATGTGCGGAACGAAGGTCATTTTGCGCGCACGTGCGTGCAGGTGCGCGCACGTGTAACACGTGAAATGACCAATATTATAGATTTAGCCGTAACTTTTTAAATATTGGATGAAATGCTTTGAAACTCATAATATAAGGATATAATAGTAGTATAGACATGATGACATGGTCAAAATAGCAAGATCTCACGCACATGCAGGTGCCCTTCGCTGCGATTGGCTGAAACTTAAAGTCTAAATATCTATTTTGTTTTCTGACAAAATCCTTTGAAATTTTGAACATAGTCTTACATTATGAAGATCTACAGCAAGATATATAAGAATAATCATGAACGCACGCACATGCACGTGTGCTGCAATCTGATTGGCTAAAACTTTAAATGCCTACAACTTTCTTGGTTCTCAATAATACAGGGTGAAATTTCAAATATGAATAGATATAATGATTGCCTACATTATACTACTATCAAAAGTAAATACATGGACGTGCATGCACATGCGACCGCACACAATGTATTAAAAGACAGTATACTTGAGTGTTTGATGTTCATGCAGAATTAAGAACTTCTAAATGTCAAGACATGTAACATACTGAAGCATGCAGATCTTTTTACCCTTGACCTTGAAACTTAGGTCAAGGTCACTGGTAACCTGAATAAAATGTTGATATTAAGAGTCAAAATCAGCAAGCATCGAGCATTTAGTTAAAAAATGTGGAAAGTGGCATAGAAACAGATTTGGTTAAAACTCATATATAAATTTTCAGAATAAAGGGTATGATAGAAAAAAGCAAGCAAAAAATAATTTTTCGTATTGTTGCTATGGAAACCACGCGCCTTTCACATAGCGTGTTTTGTACTTTATCATGACACTTGAATTTATGGTTAAACAAATACTTTTTTATTACTAGTCATTAAAAAAAGCTTTTTAAATTATTATTTTATTTATATAAATATACTCTATTTTAGCAACTGTTGATTTTTAAAATTCTCTTCACCTTTTGATAAATATAACTAGTTTTTGGAGGTTTATTTTGCTTTAAAATACAGCAAATTTGAAGTACTTTATAAGAAATCTACAACCACATTAAAGCTTATCAACATAAAATATTTATTAAACAGTATTTCTTCTAGAAGAATCAAGAAAAAAATCTGCAGGCAACTAAAGCATTTATATATGATAACTGATTGAAATCCATAATTTTCTGTCACTTTTGCTTCAAATTACCTCCCTTTGGTGTAGCTCTCTAAAATAGGAGGAATAAACGGTAGTTTGCTTACATTGTTTTCAATAACAATGTACAGAAGACTAGCAGAAAATTAAAAACTTGGAGCAGTCTGAGCCTCAGTTTTGGCGTTTTCATGAGTCTTAATTACGGTGAGTGATTGAATTTTTTTTTTTTTTACAATTTACCATTACAACAGTTACTGAAGAATGTATAGCATAAATTAACCATGCAGTAAAATATCTAACACTTGGCAAGTGTTTTTGCACATTTTAATTTAATTCTGATTGATTAATTATGTTAGCATTACTTTAGTATTTTATAACAAAAAAGAAAAGATTATGCATGGCCTGAGGAACCAGGAGGAGGGGGGTATGCCCCCCCCCCCCACAAAGTATAGCCGATATTAAACTATAATATGAGCAAATGAAATTACCCCCCCCCCCCAACTTAGATTGTATCTACGGGCCTTACGTGAAAAAGTTGGTCATGATCAGTCACATAACTGTATCCCAATTCCCAAATTATAAAGTTTAATTTGAATTTTGTTTAATTTTAATTTGTTGCATTCATGGAATGTATGTAACCAAAGTCACTTATTACTGTCACAACCTATAATGATTAACTGATAGTCGGGTAAATAAAATTTTGTATAGTAGATATCTTTATTTACCATTTAAGATGATACCTGCTTTTTACATGAAAAATTATTAATTTATGAAAACCACCACTAATGAAATATTTGTAAAATGGAATGACCTTTGTTATGGCATCTGTAAAAAAAATGAAAAAGGGGCAGGGGGTTAACTCTGTACTTAATATGTATATATTAGTTTAGGAAAGGGGATTACCTTGGAAGTATTGTGATACAGACAAGTGTATTATGTAGTGGACTAGTGGTAACTGAATTGTATATATATAACCACAGTAAAAAAATAATAACTTGTTGCTAATGTCATCCAGTGTTTACTAATAAAAGAAAACTCATATTCAGCTAATATTTTCTCCGGTACCACTGAACTAATTTAGGTCAACTAGGTTCAAATGATAAGCATCAGTAGATTTAAAGCACGTAAATTTATGAAATGAATATCTATACTCCATTTTTTCTTGGGGGGGGGGGGGGGGGGTATTGGAAAGAAATAAAAAACATAATTTAGAGTTTTGACAAAACTTATGGAACCAGTTGACCTTTTAATTGCAAGTTTTTAAATTTAAAGAATATATAAGATCAATACGGTCTCAACTTTGAGTTGTATACTTCTGTTTATAGAATGAAATTCGGCACTTTGAAGCCAAACTCGGAAAGAAACAGAAACAGAATTGGATGAGCTGATATAGAATTAGACAGGAAAAACATGTAAATAATACATTTAGTAAAAACGTTCACTTTTTAAAGTAAAATGATAAACCATCGAGATTTCTTGGAATTTAATTGATTCCAATAAACATGCTTTGCATTCACAATCATTGCTCAAGGTCAACTAGAAATGGTTCCTAGTATATGAAGGCAAAGCTGTATGATATTATTACATTTTAATTTTATCACTTTTTCAGATTATGAGAATACATTATTACAGTACAGACCATTGATGCTGGAAGTGAGTGGATAGTGTTACCGGAGACTCAGGGATCCAGAAAATAGATCCATTAATTGTACAGTGTATTCATGAAAGTGGATCAAATAAAAATGTTTAATCGAAAAGTAACATTCTTGGTTTGTCTGTTGGCATTTTTTGTTGATGTAAATCTAATAACTATCAATTTTTGGCATGCAGATTCATAATTAGATAGTAGAAGAATCTGAAACATATCTTTATATTCTGCATTTTGAAGTGTCATAATTAAAACGAGGTCAATATTAAATGATCAATCAATTAATTTCAAAACTGACAAAATGTTTTTGTGAGAAAAAAGAAAGAGGGCTAGTTTAAAGTCAGATGACACGTTCCTCAAATTTATGTTTTGTATCTCTAGGCATTATATAAAAAAAAAATATTCATATTTGTCATTCTCTTCTGATTTCTACATTGTTTTCAAAATGTTTTTAAATATAAATACAAAAAAAATTTCGATATATGTCATTCAAAAGATTACCCATTAGGGTTATTAATATAAAATATCTTTTAGGGTCAGTTCAAGTTTAGACATTCATATACATGTATATATATAGCCCTTCCAGATTTTTATTTTAGGTACCAGTAGCTACTGAGGTCTTAGCTGTCTTGCAATATTGTTTCTTAACTAGGACAGCAGGAGAATATATCGTAGGTTCAATACCAAAGGTTGCAGTCATTCGTTCTGACAGACATGGTATCATTTTTGAAAGTGCATGGTGTGGAGTAGGCATAAAAAAAACTGCAAGAAAAAAGTGGAGAAATCCTCCAAACTCAGGGATGGGGTGGGGTGGGGGGTCAAACATCAGGTAATGTTGAGAAAAAAAAATTGAGTTGGGGATGTCAATCCCCCCCTACCCAACCCAAACCTGATGCTACTTGCCTGATTGATATGGTTTTATATAGAGAATAATACATACCCTTTTCCATATCACATCCTGTATCAGCCCGAGACACCAATATCAGCCAGAGGGCCGAATTTAAAATTCAAATTTAGATTTAAAATAATCTATTACATGTATTTGTAAGTTAAGATTAACCTTATTTTCAAAAATTTAAAATTAAGAGAATATGAACCCACCAAAAATTGTGTACGATCACAAGTACTGTTTTTGTGGTTTAGTTTACTAAGGATGTGATATTGATGTCACAATAGCCGTATCAGCCCTACAGGGCTGATATGGATTTGCAGGGCTGATATAGGTTATCAGCCCCGTATATCCATATCAGCCCTGCAGGGCTGATACGGCTATTGTGACGTGAGCCATATCGCATATGCAAAAAACCTGTATTTATTACTAAGTGTGTAATAAATTAAAATTATGTGAGCTGTCATAGTGACTCTCTCTCATAAACTAGAATTATTATGAGCGAGCTCATAAAATGATATCAACCCTCCTGGTATAACATAAAACGGTTTTTTTTAATTACAAAAAAGGTCCAAATATTTATTTAAAACCTTTTTAACGTTTCGCTACTGCTGATTTACATACCCAAATGATTATGACATATACTCAAGTCATAGGTAGTAAAACCTTTGTGTAGAACACAAACTTCCAATTTCTCTTCATTCGAAGTTAAATATGTTAATGTACCAAACTCATAATTTTACTGCAGTGACCTTGAAAAGGCTAAGTCGTTGAGTCAAGGTCAAACGTGTCCAAATGAATTTTTGGTCAAGGTCATGACAAACCCACAGCTCAAATAATAATCCCCTAGATGAAACTTCAAGTCTTTTCATTAGAATATTACAGAATGGGCAAAGATTGCACTATTCTTCTACCAATGACCTCGAACTTGTTCAAATGACCTTGGGTCAAGTTTTGAACACATCTCCAGATCATAAGCAATCATAATATCAAGTTTGAACTTTCAGTGGCACTTCATTGAAATGTAATGGACAAGTCAAAATTTTACATACATATGGATATGTGACAAGGTGATTACTATAACCCCCTCCCCCCTCTTTTATTTCCAAGTTTTGTTTGTGAGGAATATGAATTCCTTTTGAAATTTATCAACAATAGTAAAATTATGAGTATGCTTTGATCAGACCAATATGACCAATATAATGGACACTGTACATGTATTCAATTTACCTCCACCCCTTCAAAAAAGCTTATAAATGCCAGATTGTCACACATTTTAACCATTTGTAACTTTTTTCTGCTAAAGTTGCCTGCAAATTTTATTGTATAGATATGACATATAGATAACCCCTAACAAGATCACAGCCTTCATTTTTCCAGCTGTGGTTGTAGATTTTGTGTATATGGTGATAAACATATGCAATTCTTTTCAAAATTAAAAAGCATTGACGCCATGTTCTTTTCCCGTTGTCATGGCAACAATATCACTACAGAAATTTTGTTTTTCCTATTTTTTAAGAATAGAGTAATTCCATCTTTCAACAAATAAAGTAACCAAAATACCATATCTTATCACGTTCAGAAAACATATTCATAGAAAAATGTCTAAAAATCATTGATTTTCATAAGGATTTATGAGCCCGTTGCTAAGGAAATGAATTTCCTTGGATACCAGTCCCTTCATACGTTCGAAAAAAAATTTTAATTGTGTTTTAGCATTAAGTAAGACAAAATCTTTCATATACCAAAAGCTTTTGAAAAAATAAAATTTTGACTTTCCATTCAATGCTCGATGCTTGCTGATTTTGACTCTTAACTATTTACCAAAATCACCTTGACCTATGAACTTGAAATCGACCTTAACCTTTGTCATTGACCCAAGGGTAAAAAGAAACATGAAGTACATGTACATGTATCTAGAAACACCTTTCAGAGTTTATTTCGGTTGACAGGTTAGAAGTTGAAGAGGTGGTGGTTTTTAATGACCTTGACCGTTCATCCAAATGTCACAATCAATCTTAAGTTCTTGGAATAAGATACAAGATTCAACTCCAACGTTAAATAGGTTAAGAATAAAAATTGGCCCCCCCCCCCCCCCCCCCCCCCCCCCCCACAACACACAAACAAATCAAATTAATGGCAACGTAGAGAATCACTGTTAAACTCAAATAACACCTCGGACCCACATAAAAATTCAGGAAAACTGCAGAAAAGAGCTCGAGGAAAGTGTATTAAAATATTTCATTTGAGTTTCTAAAGTATATAGAAATTATTAATTTATACAGAAAAAATTACAAATCCTGTCGTGTTTGAAATTAAAGTGCAGATGACCAAAGTTGGCATATAGGCCTTTTATAGCCTATTTATTCAGATGTCGTTAATAGCATTCGATTCTACTGATTTGAAATAATATTTTAATACCAAGCATCCTTTGTTTAATTTACCTTTGAAATTTATTTGAATTTTTTTTAGAATTACGCAATCCCCAGAAATAGCGATTTTCGGTATATTAAAAAATCAATATACATGTACGCTCCTTCGTAAAATAATCAGATATTTGCATTCATGAAAAAATATTAATAAGAAGGTGTTAAACAATATAGGTCACATTAGCTGACACGAATGTCTTTTTAAACATCTCTTGTAAAACCCAGAGAGTAGCCCCCTATGCATTGGAAAAAATGAATAGTTCCGGTCAAAAAACCTTTATATATTTATTTACAAAGTATATAAAATTTACCAGGCACAGGTATCAGAGTTGTCAAAATGGCCTGAGAGGAAATATTTAAAAAAAATTCTGAACAGAAAGGAAAATCCCTTTTCCATGTATGGAACTACTATTGAATAAGTTCATTTTGATTGGTTAGGTATTGGCGTGATAACCTTAGTCGACTAAAACCCTGCCTTGTCGTCGGAATAAAACCAACTTTGAGTCCGAGGTTAAAATAAGTAGAGAAATAAAATGTGAATCGATATATTAAAAATATGAGAAATGCTTGAAAAATGGTAAATTTATATGACTGTGTATTTTTTTTCTTTGATTCGCGGGATAGAAAGATATGTTAATCGCTTAATCAACATGCCATAATCATCTTGCATATGCATGTACATGTACGTGTGCGCACATGCAAAACGTTAAACAATATATCATTGATAGTTGATATCATTGTAACTTTTATATTCTTAAATGAAATCTTGGGATACTTAGCATATTTATAAAAGGTCTTAGAGGAATAAGGCACGATAAGGGACATGGGGAGCGTTTGGGGAACATCTGTAACGGTCCCCGTTACAATTAGCACTAGTTATGTTCCCCAAACGAAGTTGGGGAACATATTGTTTTTACTCTGTTTCTTATTATGTTCCCCAAACGAAGTTGGGGAACATATTGTTTTTACTCTGTTTCTTATTATTATTATTATTTTTCTTCTTCCTGGGAAAATTTTGTCCACGAGTGATCTTGTAAACTACACATCCGACTAAGGTAAAATGTTGTTAGGGTCAGTAGACATGTTATGTAGATTTGCCGAACGAAGGTCATTTTGCGCGCACGTGCTTGCAAGAGCGAGCACGTGCAACACGTGAAATGACCAATATAATGTATCTTGCCGTAACTTTTCTATTTTTTAATGAAATGTTTTGAAACTCATAATGTAAGGATACATTAGTAGTATAGACGAGATGGCATGGTCAAAAGAGCAAGATCTCACGCGCATGCACGTGCGCTTCGCTCTGATTGGCTGAAACTAAAGTCTCAATATCTTTCTTGTTTCTTGTCATAATCTTTTGAAATTTTGAACATAGTCCTACATTATGAAGATCTTCAGCATGATATATAAGAATTTTCATGAAAGCATGCGCATGCCCGCGTGCTGCAATCTGATTGGCTGAAACTTTAAATGGCTATATCTCCTTTGTTTTCTGACGAAATGCTTTGAAATTTAAAACATAGTCATGCATTAGGATATCCTAAAATATGATATAGAAAAACATTCATGAAATCACGCGCATGCACGTGTGCTGCAATCTGATTGGCTGAAAATTTATATGGCTATATCTCCTTTTTTTGACGAAATGTTTGGAATTTTAAAATATAGTCATTCATTTAGATATTCTTCAATACAATAAAGATAAAAATTTATGAAATCACGTAAATGCATGTGTGCTGCAATCTGATTGGCTGAAACTTCAAATGGCTATAACTCCCTTGTTTTTCAACCAAACAGGATGGGATTTAGAACATAGATAAATATAAGGGACTCCTACAAGAAGGTGTAGTCATAATGCACGTGCTTGCACGTGCGTGCACGTGAAATGAGTAAAATTAAAAATACACTCGAATGAGTGAATTTTTTAATACTTTTGGATTAAATGCTTTGATATTAAGTATATTAAAATTTTAGATAGTGTAGACAAGATAATATGGTCGTTACGCACATGAACACGCATGCAATGCCTATTTTTAAATATATTTTGTATTTTTCTGGGAAGACCTTGATTAAGTCTTTAAATTCCATAAGTATTTCTTATTTAATAGAGATTACAGGGAATATGGCACCAAAAGGGAGTTGGGGAGCGTTTGGGGAACATCTGTAACGGTCCCCGTTACAATTAGCACTAGTTATGTTCCCCAAACGAAGTTGGGGAACATATTGTTTTTACTCTGTTTCTTATTATGTTCCCCAAACGAAGTTGGGGAACATATTGTTTTTACTCTGTTTCTTATTATTATTATTATTATTATTATTATTTTTCTTCTCGGGAAAATTTTGTCCGGGAATGATCTTGTAAAGTACACATCCGATTAAGGGGAAACCTTTTTAGGGTAAGTAGGCATGTTATGTAGATTTGCGGAACAAAGGTCATTTTGCGCGCACGTGCTTGCAAGAGCGCGCACGTGCAACACGTGAAATGACCAATATACTTGAAATTGCCGTAACTTTTACATTTTTCGATGTAATGCTTTGATATTTAGAATATATAGACATATTATAAATGTAGATAAGATGACATTGTCAACATGCCATTTAGCGCGCACGTGCTTGCAAGAGCGCGCACGTGCAACACGTGAAATGACCAATATAATGGATATAGCCGTAACTTTTCTATTTTTTGATGAAATCTTTTGAAATTTATAATGTAGGGATATATAAGTAGCGTAGACAAGATGACATGGTCAAAATAGCAAGATGTCACGCGCATGCACGTGCGCTTCAATCTGATTGGCTGAAACTAAAGTCTCAATATCTTCCTTGTTTTTTGATAATATCCTTCGAAATTTTGAACATAGTCATACATTATGAAGATCTACAGCATGATATATAAGAATTATCATAAAAGCATGCGCAAGCACGTGTGCTGCAATCTGATTGGCTGAAACTTTAAATGCCTATAACTTTCTTGCTTCTCAACAAAACGGGATGAAATTTAGAATATGAATAGGTATGATGGATTACTACATTATGCTACTATCAAAATTGAATGCAAGGACACGCATGCATGCACGTGCACAATATGAAAATGACCAATATATTTGAAAAACGGTCACATTTATATTTTTTTTATGATTTCTCTTATTGATTCTAACGACACAAAGAAATGTTAATGGTTAAGACAACATGCCATGATCATCTTGCATGTGCATGCACGTGCGTGCAATGAGTTAAATAACATACAGTTGGTATCATTAGAGTATTAATAATTCTTATATGAAATCCTTTGAAACTGAGCATATTTTAAAAATGTCTTACAGGATAATGGCACAACAAGGGATTTGGGGAGCGTTTGGGGAACATCTGTAACGGTTCCCGTTACAATTAGCACTAGTTATTATTATTATTATTTTTTTTCTTATTTGTTCTCCGGTACTTTTTTGTCCGCGAGTGTTCTCAGAAACTGTTCACCCAACTGAGCTAAAACCTTTTTAGGGTTAATAGGTGTGTTGTGTAGGTGTGCGGAACGAAGGTCATTTTGCGCGCATACGCCTGCACGTGCGGGCGCGTGAAATGACTGAAATGACTAATATATTTAATATAGCCATAACTTTAACATTTTCCGATGAAATGCTTTGAAACTCATTATATAAGGATATATTAATAGTATAGATAATGTGACACTGTCAAATTAGCAAGAACTCACGCGCATTTACGTGCGCTTCGCTCTGATTGGCTGAAACAAAAATCTCAATATCTTTTCCGTTTTTTGACGAAATGGTATGAAATTTAAAATATAAGCATACTTTAAGATGTCCTACAACATGATGTATAACATTTGTCATGAAAGCATGCGCATGCACGTGCGCTGCAATCTGATTGGCTTAAACTTCAAATGGCTGTAACTCCCTTGTTTTTCAACCAACCACGATAAGATTTAGAACATAGACAGACACAATAGACTCCTATAAGAAGTTACGGTCATCATGCACGCGCATGCACGCGCATGCACGTGCGCTTTGCTCTGATTAGCTGAAACAAAAATCTCAATATCTTACTTGTTTTTTGACAAAATACTTTGAATTTTAAAACATAATCATACCTTAATACGTCCTAAACTATGATATATAAAAGTTTTCAAGAAACCACGCCCATGCACGTGTGCTGCGATCTGATTGGCTTAAACTTTAAATGCCTATAGCTTTTTTTCATTCTCAACAAAACAGGATGAAATTTAGAATATGAATAGATATGACGGATTCTTACATTATGCTACTATCAAACTTGAATGCAAGGACTTGCATGCACGTGTGCGCGCGCAATGCGTTAAATGACCGATTTACTTGATATAGTCGTAATTTTTTTTATGAAACGTTTCAAAATTCAAAGAATAGAAACACATTAAAAGTGTAGTCACGATGATATAGCTTTCATGCATTGCACCTTCGCGCGCGTGCAATGATCAAATGACTTGTATACTTGATATGGCCGTTACTTTTATATTTCTTTATGAAATGCTTTGATGACCTTGACCTTTGACCTTGACCTTTGACCCCATGACCCAAAGGTCACAATCCAGCTCAAGTTCGTAGATGTATTTACAAACTCACTTTAACAAATGCTTAGAATAAAAAAGTCAACCCCCCCCCCCTCTTCTCCTTAAAAAAAAAAAATCAACAACAACGTAGAAAATTTCTCTGAAACTCGATCAACACCTGGGATCGACATAAAATTTCACTTAAGGTGCAGAAAAGACTTCATAGAAAGTTTCCTGAAAGTTTTACGGTAAGTCTCTAAAGTATATAGAAATTATGAATTTTTACGGCAAAAATTACAAATTCTGTCGTGTTTGAAATTTAAGTGCAGACGAACAAAGATATGATATAAACCTTTTAAAGCCTATTTCTCCAGATGTCGTTAATAGCATTCAATTCTACTGATATGAATTAATATTTTAATACCAAGCATTCTTCTTTTATTTCACCATTGAAATTTATCTGAATTTTTTTTAGAATTACACAATCCCCAGAAATAGCGAGTTTCGGTATATTAAAAAGCAATACACGTTTCTTTCCAGTAAAACCTCACGTGTTTGAATTCATGAAAAAATATTGATAAGGGGGTGTTAAACAATACCTGTCACATTAGCTGACACCAAAAAACCAGGGTACGTACACGACATTTTCTGATTTATTTGCATATGCAAACAGGGCTACCCTCAAATCCACGTGTTTTCCATGTCTTTATAAACATCACAAAAGCACCCCAGGAAGTAGCCTCCTATGCCCTGGAGAAATAGTTCCTGTCAAAAAACTTTATTTATTTACAGAGTAGATAAAATTTCCTAGGCACAGGTACCAGAGTTGTCAAACTGGCCTGGAAGGAAATTAAAAAAACTCTCAAAAGAAAGGAAAATCGGCTTAATGTATGGACCTACAATTGACTAAGTTCATTTTGATTGGTCAATTACCGGTGTGGTACCCCTAGTCGCCTTGAACCCAGTCCTGTCTTTCTGAAGAAAACCAACTCCGAGCCCGATGTAAAAATCGTAGTAGAGAAATGAGAATTTGAATTTTGCTGCCTTATTATGTTCCCCAAACGAAGTTTGGGAACATATTGTTTTTACTCTGTTTCTTATTATGTTCCCCAAACGGAGTTTGGGAACATATTGTTTTTACTCGGTTTCTTATTATGTTCCCCAAACGGAGTTTGGGAACATATTGTTTTTACTCGGTTTCTTATTATGTTCCCCAAACGAAGTTGGGGAACATATTGTTTTTACTCTGTTTCTTATTATGTTCCCCAAACGGAGTTTGGGAACATATTGTTTTTACTCTGTTTCTTATTATTATTATTATTATTATTTTTTTTCTTATTTGTTCTCCGGTACTTTTTTGTCCGCGAGTGTTCTCAGAAACTGTTCACCCAACTGAGCTAAACCCTTTTTAGGGTTAATAGGTGTGTAGTGTAGGTGTGCGGAACGAAGGTCATTTTGCGCGCATACGCATGCACGTGCGTGCGCGTGAAATGAGTGAATTGACTGATATACTTAATATAGGTATAACTTTTACATTTTTTGATGAAATGATTTGAAACTCATTATATAAGGATAGATTAGTAGTGTAGATAATGTGATACTGTCAAATTCGCACGAACTCACGCGCATGCACGTGCGCTTTGCTTTGATTGGCTGAAACAAAAATCTCAATATCTTCTCTGTTTTTTGACGAAATGCTTTGAAATTTAAAACATAGGCATGCTTTAGGATATTCTACAATATGGTATATAAGAATTTTCATCAAATCACGCGCATGCACGTGCGCTGCAATCTGATTGGCTCAAACTTTAAATGGCTATAACTCCCGTGTTTTTCAACCAAACAGCATGGGATTTAGAACGTAGACAAACATAATAGACTCCTAGAAGAAGGTATAGTCATCATGAACATACTTGCACGTGCATGAACGTGCGCTTCGCTCTGATTGGCTGAAACAAAAATCTCAATATCTTTTTTGTTTTTTGACGAAATGCTTTGAAATTTAAAACAAAGGCATGCTTTAGGATATCCTACAATATGATATATAGTAATTTTAATAAATCACGCGCATGCACGTGCGCTGCAATCTGATTGGCTGAAACTTTAAATGGCTATAACTCCCTTGATTTTCAACCAAACAGGATGGGATTCAGAACATAGATAGATATTATAGACTCCTACAGCAGGGAATGGTCATCATGCACATGCATGCACGTGCGTGCACGTGAAATGAGTAAAATTCCAAATACACTAGATTCAACATATTTTTGGATTAAATGCTGTAATATTTAGTATATTAAAATATATCAATAGTGTAGACAAGATGATATGGTCATTACGCACATGCATTCAAATGCGCATGCGTGCAATGCTTAAATTGAATACTTCTGGTAAAACTTTGTTAAAGTCTTAAATGTATCGCGTTTGTCTTATTTAATCAAGCTTACAGGGAATAAGGCAACAAAAGGGAAATGGGGAGCGTTTGGGAACATCTGCTCTAGTTTTTAACGGTTCCCGTTACAATTAGCACTAGTTATTATTATTCTTATTCTTATTATTTTTCTTCCTGGGAAAATTTTGTCCGCGAGTGATCTTGTAAACTACACATCCGACTTAGGTGAAACCTTTTTAGGGTAAGTAGGCATGATATGTAGATTTGCGGAATCAAGGTCATTTTGCGCGCACGTGCTTGCAAGAGCGCGCACGTGCAAAACTTAAAATGACCAATATATAATGGATATAACCGTAACTTCTCTATTTTGTGACGAAATGTTTTGAAACTTATAATGTAAGGATATATTAGTAGTATGCACAAGATGACATGGTCAAAATAGCAAGATCGCACGCGCATGCACGTGTGCTTCGCTCTGATTGGCTGAAACTAAAGTCTCAATATCTTTTTTGTTTTTTGATAAAATCATTTGAAATTTTGAACTTAGTCATACATTAGGGAGATCTACAGCCTGTAATATAAGATTTTTCATGAAACCATGTGCATGCACATGTGCTTGCAAGAGCTCGCACGTGCAACACGAGAAATGTCCAATATAATTGATACAGACGTAACTATTAAAATTATTGATGAAATGCTTTGAAACTCATTTTATAAGTATATATTAGTAGTATGCACAAGATGACATGGTCAAAATAGCAAGATCGCACGCGCATGCACGTGTGCTTCGCTCTGATTGGCTGAAACTAAAGTCTCAATATCTTTCTTGTTTCTTGTCATAATTCTTTGAAATTTTTAACATAAACCTTCATTATGAAGTTCTACAGCATGATATATAAGAATTTTCATGAAAGCATGCGCATGACCGCGTGCTGCAATCTGATTGGCTGAAACTTTAAATGGCTATATCTACTTTGTTTTTTGACGAAATGCTTTGAAATTTAAAACATTGTCATGCATTAGGACATCCTACAATATGATATAGAAAAAAAATCATTAAATCACGCGCATGGATGTGTGCTGCAATCTGATTGGCTTAAACTTGAAATGGCTATAACTCCCTTGTTTTTCAACCAAACAGGATGGGATTTAGAATATAGATAGATGTAAGGGACTCCTACAAGAAGGTATGGTCATTATGCACGTGCACGGACGTGCAAATGAGTAAAATAGTGTAGACATGAAGATATAATCATTACGCTCATGCAATCACATGCGCACGCCTGCATTGCTTAAATTTGAAATATTTGGTATACTTTTGGGAAAACGTTGTTTACGTCTTAATTGCATAGATTTTGCCTTCTGAAATGAAACTTACAGGGAATATGGCATGCTAGGGAGTTGGGGAGCGTTTGGGAACATATGTAACGGTTCCCGTTACAATTAGCATAGTTATGTTCCCCAAACGAAGTTGGGGAACATATTGTTTTTACTCTGTTTCTTATTATTATTATTATTATTATTATTATTATTATTCTTTTTTCTTCTTATTTCTTCTCCGGAACTTTTTTGTCCGGAAGTGTTCTCAGAAACTGTTCACCAAACTAAGTTAAAACCTTTTTAGGGTTAGTAGGCATGTTGTGTAGATGTGCCGAACGAAGGTCATTTTGCGCGCATTCGCATGCACGTGCGGGCGCGTGCAATGAGTAAAATGACTGATATATTTAATATGGTTGTAACTTTTATATTTTTTGATAAAATGTTTTGAAACTCATTATATAAAGATATATAAGTTGTGTAGATAAGATGACATGGTCAAATTTGCATGAACTCACGCGCATGCACGTGCGCTTTGCTCTGATTGGCTGAAACAGAAATCTCAATATCTTTTTTGTTTTATGATGAAATGCTTTGAAATTTATAACATAGACATGCATTAGGATGTACTACAATATGATATATAAAATTTTTCATGAGATCACGCGCATGCGCGTGCGCTGCCATCTGATTGGCTGAAACTTTAAATGAGTATAACTCCCTTGGTTTTCAACCAAACAGCATGGGATTTACAACATAGATAGACATAAAGGACTCCTACAGGATGGTATGGTCACAATTCACATGCATGCACGTGCGTGCACGTGCGCTTTGCTCTGATTGGCTGAAACAAAAATCTCAATATTTTTTCTGTTTTTTTACAAAATGCTTTGAAATTTAAAACATAGGCATACTTTAAGATGTCCTACAATATGATATATAATAATTGTCATGAAAATACGCGCATGCACGTGCGCTGCAATCTGATTGGCTTAAACTTTAAATGGCTATAACTCCCTTGTTTTTCAACCAAACAGGATGGGATTAAGAACATAGACAGACATATTGGACTCCTACAAGAAGGTATGGTCATTATGCACGTGCAAATGAGTAAAATAGTGTAGACAAGATGATATCGTCATTACGCTCATGCAATCACATGCGCACGCCTGCATTGCTTGGTATACTTTTGGGAAAACGTTGTTTACGTCTTAAATGCATAGATTTTGCCTTATTTAATGAAACTTACAGGGAATATGGCACGAGAAGGGAGTTGGGGAGCGTTTGAGGAACATCTGTAACGGTTGCCGTTACAATTAGCACAAGTTATTATTATTATTCTTTTTTTTTCTTATTTGTTCTCCGGTACTTTTTTGTCCGCGAGTGTTCTCAGAAACTGTTCACCCAACTGAGCTAAAACCTTTTTAGGGTTAATAGGTGTGTAGTGTAGGTGTGCGGAACGAAGGTCATTTTGCGCGCATACGCCTGCACGTGCGTGCGCGTGATATGAGTGAAATGACTGATATACTTAATATAGCTATAACTTTTACATTTTTTAATGAAATGATTTGAAACTCATTCTATAAAGATATATTAATAGTGTAGATAATATGACCATGTCAAATTAGCAAGAACTCACGCGCATGCACGTGAGCTTCGCTCTGATTGGCTGAAACAAAAATCTCAATATCTTTTCTGTTTTTTGACGAAATGGTATGAAATTTAAAATATAAGCATACTTTAAGATGTCCTACAATATGATATATAACATTTTTCATGAAAGCACGCGCATGCACGTGTGCTGCGATCTGATTGGCTTAAACTTTAAATGCCTATAACTTCCTTGTTTTTCAACTAAACAACATGAAATTTAAAACATAGACATACATGATGGACTCCTACAAGATGATATAGTCAAAATGCATTCATGAAATCACGCATGCACGTGCTGCATGCACTTTTATCTGATTGGCTGAAACAAAAATCTCAATATCTTTTTGTTTTTTGACGAAATGCTATGAAATCTAAAATATATACATGCATTAGGATATCCTACAATATGATATATAACAATTTTCATGAAAACACGCGCATGCACGTGCGCTGCAATCTGATTGGCTTAAACTTTAAATGGCTATAACTCCCTTGTTTTTCAACCAAACAGGATGGGATTTAGAACATAGACAGACATAATGGACTTCTACAAGAAGGTATGGTCATCATGCACCTTCATGCACGTGAAATTGAGTAAAATTAAAAATACACTTGAAAGCGTATTTTTGAATAGTTTTTGGATTAAATGCTTTTTATTTAGAGTATATTAAAATTTTATATAGTGTAGACAAGATGATATGGTCATTATGCACATGCATTCACATGCGCACGCGTGCAATGCTAAAATTTGAATATATTTGGTATACTTCATGAAAACGTTGTTAAAGTTAAATGCATAGAGTTTGTCTTATTTAATGAAGCTTACAGGGAATATGGCACCAAAAGGGAGTTGGGGAGCGTTTGGGGAACATCTGTAACGGTTCCCGTTACAATTAGCACTAGTTATTATTATGTTCCCCAAACGAAGTTGGGGAACATATTGTTTTTACTCTGTTTCTTATTATTATTATTATTATTTTTATTCTACCTGTGAAAATTTTGTCCACGAGTGAAATTGTAAACTACACATCCGACTTAGGTGAAACCTTTTTAGGGTCAGTAGGCATGTTATGTAGAGTTGACAAACAAAGGTCATTTTGCGCGCACGTGCTTGCAAGAGCGCGCACGTGCAACACGTGAAATGACCAATATAATGGATATTGCCGTAACTTTTCTATTTTTTGATGAAATTTTTTGAAACTCATAATGTAAGGATACATTAGTAGTATAGACAAGATGAGCATGGTCAAAATAGCAAATCTCACGCGCATGCACGTGCGCTTCGCTCTGATTGGCTGAAACTAAAGTCTCAATATCTTTCTTGTTTTTTTGACGAAATCCTTTGAAATTTTGAACATAGCCATGCATTACGATATCCTATAACATGATATATAGCAATTATCATGAAAACACGTGTATGCACGTGCGCTGCAATCTGATTGGCTGAAATTTTTATTAGCTATAACTCCCTTGGTTTTCAACCAAACAGGATGGGATTTGGAACATAGATATATATAATGGACTTCTACAAGAAGGTATGGTCATTTTAACAATGCACATGCTATATACGTGCGTGTATTGCGCTGCAATCTGATTGGCTGAAACTTTTATTAGCTATAACTCCCTTGGTTTTCAACCAAACAGAATGGGATTTGGAGCATAGATATATATAATGGACTTCTACAAGAAAGTATGGTCACCATGCACATGCATACATGTGCGTGTACGTGCGCTGCAATCTGATTGGCTGAAACTTTAACATGCTATAACTCCCTTGGTTTTCAACCAAACAGGGTGGGATTTAGAACATAGATAATATTTACAAGAAGATATGGTCATATGCTCATGTATGCACGTGCGTGCACGTGAAAAGTAAAATAAAAAAACACTTGAATGAGAATTTTTTAATACTTTTGGATTAAATTCTTTAATATTTAGTATATCAAAATATATAGATTCTGTAGACAATATGATATGGTCATTACGCACATGCATTCACATGCGCACCCGTGCAATGCTAAAATTTGAATGAACTTTACTTGGTACACTTCTGGGTAAACGTAGTTAAAGTCTCAAATGCATAGAGTTTGTCTTATTTAATGAAGCTTACAGGGAATATGGCACCAAAAGGGAGTTGGGGAGCGTTTGGGGAACATCTGTAACGGTCCCCGTTACAATTAGCACTAGTTATTATTTATTATTGTTATTATTATTTTATTATTTTTTATTTTCTTCTTTGTTCTTCGGTACTTTTTTTGTCCGCGAGTGTTCTCAGAAACTGTTCACCCAACTAAGTTAAAACCTTTTTAGGGTTAATAGGTGTCAAGTGTAGGTGTGCACAACGAAGGTCATTTTGCGCGCATACGCATGCACGTGCGTGCGCGTGAAATGAGTGAAATGACTGATATACTTATTATAGCCATAACTTTTACATTTTTTATTGAAATGCTTTGAAACTCATTCTATAAGGATATATTAATAGTATAGATAATATGACATGGTCAAATTAGCACGAACTCACGTGCATGCACGTGCGCTTCCCTCTGATTGGCTGAAACAAAGATTTCAATATCTCTTTTGTTTTTTGACGAAATGCTTTGAAATTTTAAACAAAGTCATGCATTAGGATGTACTACAATATAATATATAGCAGGTATCATGAAAACACGCGCATGCACGTGCGCTGCAGTCTGATTGGCTTAAACTTTAAATGGGTATAACTCCTTTGATTTTCAACCAAACAGGATGGGATTTAGAACATAGATAGACATAGTGGATTCCTACAAAAAGGTAAGGTCATCATGCACATGCATGCACGTGCATGCACATGAGATGGGTAAATCAAAAATACACTTGATGAAGCGTATTTTTAATACTTTTGGATTAAATGCTTTATTATTTTGTTATATTAATGTATATAGATAGTGTAGACAAGAGAATATGGTCATTACGCACATGCATTTACATGTGCACGCGTGCAAATGCTAAAATTTGAATATACTCGGTATACTTCAGGGAAACGTTGTTAAAGTGTAAAATGCATAGAGTTTGTCGTTTTTAATGAAGCTTAAAGGGAGTATGGCACCAAAAGGGAGTTGGGGAGCGTTTGGGGAACATCTGTAACGGTTCCCGTTACAATTAGCCCTAGTTATTATTATTATTATTCTTTTTTTTCTTATTTGTTCTCCGGTACTTTTTTGTCCGGAAGTGTTCTCAGAAACTGTTCACCCAACTGACCTAAAACCTTTTTAGGGTTAATGGGTGTGTAGTGTAGGTGTGCGGAACGAAGGTCATTTTGCGCGCATACGCGTGCACGTGCGTGCGCGTGATATGAGTGAAATGACTGATATACTTAATATAGCTATAACTTTTACATTTTTTAATGAATTGACTTGAAACTCATTATATAATGATATATTAATAGTGTAGATAATGTGACACTGTCAAATTAGCAGAACTCACGCGCATGCACGTGCGCTTCACTCTGATTGGCTGAAACAAAAATCTCAATATCTTTTCTGTTTTTTGACGAAATGCTTTGAAATTTAAAACATAGGCATACTTTAGGATGTCCTACAAAATGATATATAACAATTGTCATGAAAGCACGCGCATGCACGTGCGCTGCAATCTGATTGGCTAAAACTTTAAATAGCGATAACTCCCTTGTTTTTAAACCAAACAGGATGGGATTCAAAACATAGATAGACATTATGGACTCCTACAAAAGGGTATGGTCATCATGCACATGCATGCACGTGCATGAACGTGCGCTTTGCTCTGATTGGCTGAAACAAAATTTTCAATATCTTTATTGTTTTTTGAAGAAATGCTTTGAAATTTAAATCATAGGCATGCTTTAGGATGTCCTACAATATGATATATAATAATTTTCATGAAATCACGCGCATGCACGTTCGCTGCAATTTGATTGGCTGAAACTTTAAATGGCTATAATTCCCTTATTTTTCAACCAAAAAGGATGGGATTCAGAACACAGATAGACATTATGGGCTCCTACAATAGTGTATGATCATGATGCACATGCATGCACGTGCGTGCACGTGAAATGAGTAAAATTACAAATACACTGGATTAAACATATTTTTAAATACGTTTGGAATAAATGTTGTAATATTTAGTATATTAAAATATACGAATAGTGTAGACAAGATGATATGATCATTACGCACATGCATTCAAATGCGCATGCGTGCAATGCTGAAATTTGAATAAACTTGATATACTTCTGGGTAAATAATGTTAAAGTCTAAAATGCATTGTGTTTGTCTTATTTAATTGTCACCGGGTTCACAGGTGCGTGAAAGTCAGTCAATATATCGGGTCTCAATAGCTCAGTTGGTTAGAGCGCTGGCACGGTACGCCAGAGGCCCTGGGTTCGAGTCCCGGTTGAGACTTGACTTTTCACCACCTGTGACATTTGGCGCCTAACGTACAAAACCCACTATTTCCTTGGAACATGCCTCACAGCATTTCCTTAACTCTGTAGAATTCGAGGACGAATTTCTACAAAGAGGGGGATTATGTCACCGGGTTCACAGGTGCGTGAAAGTCAGTCAATATATCGGGTCTCAATAGCTCAGTTGGTTAGAGCGCTGGCACTGTACGCCAGAGGCCCTGGGTTCGAGTCCCGGTTGAGACTTGACTTTTCACCACCTGTGACATAATGAACCGTACAGAGAATATGCCACAAAAGGGAGATGGGGAGCGTTTGGGTACATCTGTAACGGTTCCCGTTACAATTAGCCCTAGTTATTATTATTATGTTCCCCAAACGAAGTTGGGGAACATATTGTTTTTACTCTGTTTCTTCTTCTTATTATTATTATTATGTCGCCCGAAAATGAAGTTGGGGACGACATATTGATATTGTACGGAGATGGCTGGGACAATCTTCCTGAAACTTTCCTTAAAGGACGATCACTGGTTGTAGTTGTGCAGTGAGGTCGTTCAGTTCCAATATGTCTACCGTTGCCATGGAAACCTGTAAAAAGCGACAAATTTTGTCCGAGAGTGTTCTCTCTGGTCCCTTAAACGTTCGTCATGAAACTTTTCTTATTTTAATGATTAGTATCTGTAGTTCTGCAACTCGTATTTAAAATTTTCATATAATCGATTATTGCCATGGAAACCAGGTGAAAGTTAAAATTCTTTAATTTCGATTTTCTCAATAACTACTCAGGCAATCGTTTTGAAACTTTCAATGTTTATTCCTTGCAATGTGTCAAAGTGATTTCTACTTTCAAAATAATTGTAATGAGTCGCTCACGGTTGTCATAGAAACGAAACAGAAAAAAAGATTCAGATGTACACATGTGTTCTCCAAGGTCTAGGTCAAAGGGTCATAGTTCGTCGTATACATTAAATGTTCTTTTCACAAGGATTACATATTTGAAATACGAAAGCCCTAGTACTTACCGTTCAAACGTTATGGCTATTTACTATGTTCAAGACGACCCCCCCCCCCTTTTTTTTAAGCACACAGCCAAGTAGAATACACAGATATAACATATACAACTTACAAGTAACTTTTTAAAAAACTTCATTCATAAAATTCAGTTCCCGTCATGT